>NW_019214385.1:67855-133094 GCF_002532875.2 Varroa jacobsoni | reverse complement strand
AGTGCAAAATGCGCTCGCAATATCGGACGAAAGCAGAGCCTTGAGTTGTTTGGCAACGATGTTTCGGACCATAGACTTTGCTGGAAATCTCCTCTTTTTCATTGAAACGTAATGCTAACTTAATTCACCTTTGAAAATTCTGACATTGTGTTTGATTCGAGACATCTAAACGGTCCTTAAGTATAAAGTACTATATAATCGATTGAAGTTTATATCGAATGTTGTTGAAAATAGACAAATCGGTATAATAATTACGACAACTTGAATCGTTTTATGTACTTACCAATTATCCGTCAGGTTATGGGTCAGTTTCTTGAGACTAAGTTTCACTCCGGTGTGCTTGCTGCGTATAACATACAGTATGTACATTACTATTAATTATATAGCCTATAAGTATTGAATTAATAAACATATATAGCCTATGGTTCAGCCATCAACTCTAGGCATCATTTAATTTGCATATTCGTATCGGTAAGAACCGATAAGTCAAATACCTGTTTAGTCTTCTATGTCTTTCCCTAGCGTCTAGGTCTACACCTTGGTATAGATCAAGTCCGACTGCGAATCACAGTAGGCCTATGACCCATGTGTAACTTGGCGTAACGCTTATTGAGCTGGTTACGATAGTACTACTACTAGTAGTATTCTCTAGCTTGTTCTCCCAGAGTGCGTTGTTAATATTTAGCAGAGACGCCTAAACAAGATAAAAACTGAGGATGAACAGGAACTCGTTTACAATCACAAGAATTTCTTTAGAACTGCACACCTTAATATATATATATATATATATATATATATATATATATATATATATATATATATATAAGGTGGATATAAACATTTATCTTTGAAATATTTGTGGTTTAACTAAAGAGGCTCATCAAGCTTTAACAGGCTTGTTTAACACAGGGTGTACCTATGCATATAGCGACCTAGACCTAGCGACTCATTGTAGTTAAAAATTTTTCTTCATTCCAAATTCAATTCTTGGCTTTCTTCATGGCCAGTTTTTCGCGCACTGCTGGCCCTATATCTAAAATGGCCGCACGGGTTTATTCACTGCCTGAAGGCAGCACTGACCTTTTTTTTGATGAAACTATAAGCTCTGCTTGCTACTAGGATATGATTTCAGGCTTTCTTGTGTCCTGAATCATTGAAAAAAGTTTTTATGTTGTTTCAGCAGGGTAGCAAACCACCCTCGCACATAACTAACAACGAAATCGCGTTATTAAAAAAGTTCGCTCAGCTAAACGACTGATTTCCAGGCGGGGTGACGTACAGTGGTCCCTGGATCGTATTGCATAAACCCCGGTCGATTTTTTCATGGGGTACATAAACAGCTATGTGTACACCGACAAATTTAAAAGAAAATTATTATGCCACCATAGGACCAAATAAAAAGTGTATAATTGCCATAAAAAAAGCCCAAAAAGTCGACCTCATTAGTATTATATGATTCATTCGACTGTGTTTTGCTGGCGTCATCTTTACCATCAACCAGATTATGACCAGATCAAATAGATTTTGACCATTTTTAGGGACTTGCGTTTTTTCCTGGCATCTTGTTCGTCGCTCGCGGATCATTAAGCTAGGCAGCAGGTAAGAAATGTTAAGTGCCAGGGCGGACACTGAAGTGAGGAGGCGAGTATTATTCATGCAACTGACTACCGCTTCCTTAAAATGATAATTGTCCTAAAACGAGAGCAAACGGCAGAAGTGTAACAGGTAACTTGCTCTATCATCGACGCTGCCCGAAATAGGATGCCCAAATAGATTATAAATATACCTGCTTCATCATCATACATGTTTCTAATCTATTTTAATTTCTAATGAAGTAAATCAATTGCATTTTAGCTATCGAACAAAAGCACTCACTGTTCGCTGTAAAATGCATCACTTTCAACGGAGCAACCCTTGGCACGGTCCATAGGCCGACAGTGGTTCGATTACTGTGATTGAAATTCAACGCCTAGGCTAAACAACAGTACCTGTTTTAGAAAATAGGTAACAGTATGGGGGGGGGGGGAGCAGAAGCACGTTTTATCCGCTTTTTGCAGAAGTCCGACTTCCTCAAAACAACATCCAAAGCCAATGTGCCCTATAGTGAAGCAATGGATGGCGTGAGTACGAAAGAAACGACTGCAAGAAGATAAGTTGATTTCCTTGGCGAATAACTTCAGAACTTAATAAGGTGTCACTATTATGCAAACACAGTGCAATACGATTACCGTCTCCAGGTCAACAGAACTATATTATTGCCAGGATCACGCGGGAAATATTCAAATGAGCGTTGGATATATGCCGGTCGTATGTTCGTTATATTTTTATTCTCCAGTATATCATTAACGCAGGGCACGTGGCTTGGTACCTACTCGTCTATTCAACCTGCGCCAATCGTCCATCCATCTATTTTGGGGCTGGTAAATCAGCGAAGATGACGCCAAGCGGCAAAACGACGGCCTGGGTGATTCAAGCGAACCCAGCCGATCAAACAGAGCTTCGCGCTTGTAGCATTAGAGATGACTCAGCATTTCTCGAGCGCCTTTCTCAGCGAAGTTGCGGCCTTCGCAGCTGCACGGAAAATTGCTGAGTCTCCCAACAGCTCGAACGTTATGAACGAGACAGGATTTCATATGCGGGAGAAGCAAGATTCAAGCAAGACCAAACATCCACACTCCGCTCAAGCGGTATGGACAACACAGCATAATGGGAATGGCTAAGAAAAACGTAACGGTCGACCCCCCGGGAAAGTGCCTGGCTCTTCTCCAACTCGCCACGTTGTACCACGAGTACCCGCCGCGATCACGCCTAACTCCGCTACCCCTGATTTTGGCACAACAAAACATTTTCTTCTGCGATAGCAAATAAATTAGTATGCAATTGAAGGAACGTCTGAGGAGTGCAACAAGCCGTTTCGCTCTAGTCAACGAGTGTGAGCTTAGGGCAGTTTTGAGGAAAAAAAGGAAAGCACTACGGTGAGCAAAGCTGCGTTTGACCACAATAGTGCTATCTGTAGGCAGTCTGTACTATAAGTATCTGATCGTGTGTCACACGGGTATGCCTACAAAATGTCTTGAACTCAAAGGTGATCACGTCACATCGTGCGTCACACGTGAAATACGAATGCTTACATTGAGTAATTTTGTGTATATTAGGAAATATCCGAAGTATTAAATGGAGGCTTAAATTAAAATGTCAAATAGGTCAGTTGTACGATATTTATAAGTTGAGGAAAAGTGCCCAAATATGAATAGTCAAAAAGGAGCCCGGAATGTACTCTAGGTTTGCAGGCGCATCCTCGCAAAACTTTTTGCTTAGCTAAAGCTATATTTTTCATTAAAAATCGTCATTGTGTATTCTTGCATCGGTATGGTATGCAGAAAGCCGCAGTAAGTAATAGGGCAGATTGACACACCCTTAACTGGCAACAACACGCACGTAATACCAAAACCTAATCACTTAAACCTGGCTGTAAGCATAGCAGTGTGTAAAATGTGACGCGGTCGCACCTGCGAACACCTTCTATTCTGAATAGTCTGAGCGCGTCGATCAGGAAGGTCGCATCAAGGTTGTGGTTCGATGTTACTCGATCTGCTCAGAGTTAATCGAAAGACAAAAACAATTTTCACAAGAAGCACGTAAGAACTTGAGAACCTTAGGCCAACGTCCAAGCAGCAGAACGTCGAGGCTCGATGTTATTACCCGATTGCAGGGAGACTTTCCTAAGCAAGCACGGCAAATGCACCCTGAGATCCGGAATTCCCTGAAGTATTGACAGCATTACAGTTACCGACGACGAACTCTCTCTGAAATTGTCCCGGCTGGTGTAGCAGGAAAAGGTTATCGACATTCAACTAGAAAAGCTTGCCGATTCTCTCTTATTCTATGGTAAGTCCTTTCACGTAAGCGTGCTCTCAGCCGAGCTAGCGGACGCAACTGCACATCAAATATACGCGCACCCGGCAACGAAATAGACTCGAAGGGGCAAGAAAGAAGTATCGCATTGGACTTTTTGGTAGGTAGATTTAAACTAACACTACCACAACAAAAAAAAACAATTAGATATTAAGATGAATAGACCGTCGGAGAAATTCCCAGGTACGTGATTCAATTATCCATCACTATAATTATTGGTTAACAATTAGTTTAAATTTTCATATCCCAAGAGGAGATATTACTAGGGGTAGTTCAATTGAATTGGATTTATTAGTAATGACCAAAGCTCATTTGGTGATCTCCAGGTTCCTCTGGACGCTAATTCCATCAGAGCGCATGTCCTCAAAGTGACAATTTCAGACTCGTCGGCCGCCGAAATCTAACTCGTTTAAATCACAATGCGTTCGGTGCAGATAGCGGCGTCTAATAAGACCTTAAAATCTCTGTGCGACATTAAATAAGTACAAGCCAATAAGCATCACTATACACGGCCCTGCTGTAGGCCCACGGGCATGACACACACACAGATTTTATCCGTATTTGGCATGAGCCTGTTTACGCTGGTGAGACTCTCAACGAAAATTAACACACAATTTGCTACAGACGAGTGAAACGCGATCAGCGATACCACAACAGCCACTCTGATCTTTCCTGGCGAACTGCCAAATGTTCCCTTTCTCTGATTTATTGCAACGCGCGCACAGATCCGATAACAAGATAGCAACAGGACGAACAAAAAAGACGGCCAAAATATTATATTAAGCTAGAGAGAAAAATTTCCCGAAAACGAAGTTGTTCGATTTTGGCTCTTGCATGTACCGAGAGCGGAGAAGCGCTCTCGCGTAGTAAAATTGAGATACGAGTAAATATTGATGGGCGCGAAAAGGTTTATTATTTGACAGGGTCAATGAGAATGAGAAAGTGTTGAGATCTTCGGACTTACACGCAGTGGTTAAAATTGAAGGATAATAAAAGTAATTATTTGACATCAACAAGCCAAGCTCTATTCTCAGTTATTATAAATGATTTTTACCGGATCACTTGTTATAAACTATGAATTCCAAAGAGACCTTTACGCTTCTTATCTAATAGCGGAAGACAATATTGCAGATCGAAGTAGCTCAGCTGTAAGCTACCACAGGACAATTCAAAGGAGGCATAGAAGGAGCTTTGACAATGTGAAATCTAGCTCATTGTCGAAGGCTTTCTTCTAATTTTATTACCTATGCTCTAAATCTATTGGCAATCTATAGTGCAAGCATCTGATCGTACATCACACGGCTGTGTCTATAGTGCCACAAGGAGGAGTGCGGCTTGGGCCTTTGCTCGCAAGACAATTCGTGGAAACAACATCTTGATTACATTTATTTTCGTATATTTGTTGTTTGCGATAACTACACTTTGTTCTATGTATTTAATACGTTAATTTTACGAAAAAAAACTGAAACTTGAATGCCATAACCTAACTATAAATAAGTAAGTACGCAGACAGGTTTGTTTGTCTGTTTCTATATCTCTGTACGTGTCGCTGTTACGGTTGGCCTGTTGTGTTCTATAGACTGTGCTAACTTCAACAGTTCGAATAATTAAATAAAAATCTTTATTATTAAGAAAAAAAAAAACGGGTTTTTGAGTTCGTTACGTGTGAATTCCGTTATGTGTATGATAATTTTGATGTTGACGATTGAAATTGATACTTTATTACCTTAAAAGATGCCGTACTACTAAATTTCCGTCTTAATATAGAACATATTTAATTAGGTGTGCTTGCACTGCACTTTATTTTCTTTGAATAAACAATTACTTAGCCTTAGCGCACTGATATAGATACAACAGTGTTCCTGCTATATTTACTGATAGATAATTGCCCAGCTCATTTAACTAAATAACTGGGAGAAGGGTGTGTGAAACCTTACGTCATCGAAGCGCGCGGAGCTTGACGAATTTGTAATTGCTTACCGGATCACGGCTTTTTCAGATTCAGGTAAGGCGAATTGCCCGACTCATTAGATAATAAATAGCCATACGGTGTACACATGGATTAGTGCGCGAGCATCGAGCTACTTTAAGCCCGCGCATCGGATTTTTTTAACTATTCCATTTGTGAAGAAACATCTCGCAATTTTCAGCATTATTGGTACTTTATATGATGGCGACGAAAGTGGAAGCGGCATCAAAGATCCAAGTAAAAACACCGTGCAGTCCATCGTGCTGGCTAACAAAACGTTTTTTATCTGGTAGATGTTGCTAAAGTGTACCACTAAGACAATCTTGTTACATTGTAACTGAGCTATCTTTCTCATGTAGGAAATGCACGATTAATCTACATAGATCATCCGCTGAGTCAAAATCTCTCTTTTGGTGCCATTAAGGCTATTGCCGTGGGTTCCAAACTGCTATATCACTGTTTACAGACTGCATAATATAGTTCAGCTGGCGGGCACAGATAAACACAAAAATTTACATTGCCACATATTGTTTTCTATTAGCGTAGCATAGCATATCACTTATCGGCTGGTCGAGATAATTTGGGTAAGAGGCAGAACTATGTGCACAGTAGAAGCTGGTGCCACTCACTTAGAATTAAGGCAAACTTGAACTGGAAGCACTGAAGCCCAGTCTCACATAGGTTACTACTGCTTTTGACAAATGGATTGGGAAAGTTACTTGCACCGAAAATGAATATAAAAGTGCAACGTTTATTGTCGTCTAAAGCTCTTGACCGTCTAAATCGCTAATTGGACAGAACGTAGACGCTGATTTGGTCGAGGCGCGCTTATATCGTTTTGTATATGACTAACGTGATAGGCGCCGTTTGTCTAGAAGTAAAGGATGTGGCAAAACAGGACAAGAAGGTTTACTTTAACAGTGGTTATTTTCAATACTCTGTTGTGTTAACTGTTCGTAGATCCGACGATCGAAAGAAAGGGTGTTCTTGCTTGTTTCCCGCTGCCCTGCTGCCAGAGGCCAAGCAGGACACAGATGTAGTCGGGAATTGTTCGATTCGGATTTCCAGCGGAGTCAGTAGCAGTCAACAGATGATGTTTTGCCAACGAGCCATAAACCTCCCTCATGGCTTCGCCGTCTGAAGCAAAGATGCGGAAACATATCCAAGTAGTGCTGTTCCTTTAGTAAAAATCAACGGCAGAAGCGCCGAACCATTGAATCGTTGCCCACTGTTCACGATTTCCGACCGGCCAATTTTGCTCGTTACTAGGTGGGATGAGCACTGGCGTTGCCGTGCTTGATATAATGAAAAGTACCAAAATAACGCATGGAAGTATGATACGGACTTCTGATGGTGTTGGAAAACTAAACAAAATAGTAGATTCGCCTTCTCGATACTGGTTATTTAGTTTATCTCTAGAACGGTAAACAGTTTTGACCAAAATTGAAGGGAACTTTATCAAAAAACTTATTAAAAGTATATTTTTAAGCGGGGCGGCTAGCGTAAAATTGTCTCGTAGTAGAAGATTTTATATGGTTCGTAAATGAACCAGACAAATTAATAGTTCAGTCGTACCTTTTTTGGAAGATTCTTAACCATAATATCTATATGTATTTTTCTGTATGTTATAGCTCTTACAGAGCGCAATGTAACGAGAAACATATACCATAGGTATTATTTTTAATCCTTCGTTCGAGTGAATATCATTGAAACTATGATGTTTGTCTATTTTTTCTGAGTTTTTTTTTTTTTTTCTAAAATATGCCGATATATGAGCTGCCGTAACGATTTTGACTTCGAGCGCAGAAGCTCCCTATCGCCGTTATCTTCATTGTTATTGCAACAAACGAAAACAGAATAAGAATGACCTATAGGGACCGATTTGGATGTTTTTGGACTTTGTCAAGTACCAGCAGTAACAAAGGACAAACTGGGAGCTATCTATTATTAGTGCTCATTCATATTGTTCAACACGTAAACCACGTACAATAAACGAGCGTATTGATAATTAAATTATCACTTATTATATCAATGGTGTAACCTCTCAGTGTGTCTCTCAGTCTGTCTAAGCATTCCATTAGATGATACGTGTTCCTTTGCTTGGGTTTTTTTTTGCAAAGACATCAATATGTTTCATAGTCAGTGTATCTTTCTAGGCTAGCTAGCCCATTATGATTGCTCCATATGTTATTTCCCAGAAGAAATTTTCCATGACTCTTTTCTCCTCATTAATTGTATAGAAATTGATTGTTAGCCAGTGGTGAATTCGGGGAGAAAATAGCGCACTTCATGTCCAGCTTCTAGTAAAGTGTTGTACATAGGCCATTTTGAAAAAAACAATGAGCTTTCGTAATTGCTATACACTGTTCGTAAAATTCATTCTGAAGAATGGCATAACTGCAACTATACCGCAAAGACGGGGTCATAATTTTTGATAGTTTGATAAAGCATTAGAAAGAACTAAGTTGCTTACATATTCTATATAATAGGCTGTCAAGAAGTTAGCTGGATAAGTTTGAAATCACTATTTCAGGTAGCGTGTGTCGTGTCCGATAGGTGTTGATGCCATTTGGAGAGTCGAAATTTGGCAGCACAGGCTGTGCTAAAATTAAAAACTAGAATGGCTTCATTTGGATATATTTGAGATCTATAAGTAACATTTCTATAAAAGCTCGCTATATTTTGCCATTATATTACGATAAGGGCACAAATGATTCTAAGCCCATAAAAAAAATCTGTCATGTTCATGGTCAAGATGCGGTGCCGCAAGAAACGGTCTAAGGACGCTTCTGTGCTTTTCGTTTTGGATATTTCGATGCGAAAGATGCTTCTCGTAGCGGGAAACCAATTACAAAAGACGCTGATGGACATACCTTGGAAATCGGGTAAGACCGATACGTGAACAGCCTATATATCGACCAGCAGATCGTTTTGAAGTTTTTGAAAACGATCTACTAGACTGTATTTTCGTGCACGGAACAACACAGTAAGATCTAGCCATTTCTAAAACAATTGATCGTAGATGATGAACAGTAAATCATGCACAATTGAGGAAAACGGTGTTATGAGATATATGAATTTAGAGGTAAAAATCGTTCGTTTGTTATAATTTTTTCGTTCAGAAAGCACAGAAGCTTTGCAGTGATGAGATTATGATGTCACCAACACACATTTGGTTTAGCCATATTATTTTAAAGTATAAAAAAAAATAGCTCCTATTTCAATGGTCAATGGCCGGCTCAGAATTGGCACTGTTAAATTGATAGTCAGTCAGCTGCATACGATCGGCCTACAAACATATAATAATCCTATGTAATTCTCATTGTAGCTTCAACTAATTTCGAAATCTTTATGAGACCCCGAACCGTTCATTGTTTGCCATGAGGCTTTCAATTGCTATCTTATATATTTACTTGAAAACAACGATATTGTCTAACCATAATTTACAATAAACCAATACGACATCTAGTCAAAGTAAAACATTCTGACTAAAAGCCCTGCAGACGTATGACTTCCTCAACATAATCTTACGAAAATATCAACTTTCAAACAGTTCCGTGTTGAGTTTAACGGCCATCAAGAAGACACCCTGTGAACTCGATCAGTCGGCTTTCCGCATTCAGAGGACTTCCATCACCGACTGTGAGTGAGTAAGCACGCTGCCGTAAGCGTACTGCGTCCTGTTCCTATCTTTTCCTTGACACGAAGCAAACTTCGGGCGGCTTTCTCTCTCTTGCTCGTTTCAATGCGTTATGAGTCCTGATAGGAGTCGCTTTGTCCCATTAAACGCGCTTTTCCTGCGACAACGTCTCGGATAAATGCAAGCTACAGAACGGGTGGGTATGAGGACTGACTGGGTCGAATAGGGAAAGTATGAGGGTATGGTGAAAAGCTGCCAGGCGGCTGTAGAAAATCGATAGTCAATTTCCTCTCTTCTCCTCTCGTGGTCCTTAATCAAGCTGCTATTACTCCTTCTGACACAGCAGCAACAGCAGCAGCGGGGGGATGCCGTTGTAGCAGCTGTGGCGGCTTACGAGGCCGGAAGACACCTTCTTCTACCTGTTTGGCTAAGATTTGCCTTCATTCGTAGTACCTTAGCCACTCACCCACCATAACAGGAACCACTTCGGCAGGTGTAACCCATACGCTCTGACCCACTACCACTGGCTGCCACCACTGACGTTCTAAAATGCGACAGCCCTGTCCTTTGCATCGGCCAATCTATCGCTAAAAAATTGCAGTTTATGAGTTGTCCAACGGATTCGACAACCATCAATAGGCTCATGATTTTTGTGATCTGTCTAGTTATTCTAAGAAACTCCTAATTTGGGAAATCAATCCCCAATCAACAACGTGCATACATTTACCTAATAGGCACCCTTTTGGGGCAAAATGCGCGACGTAATTTCTGAACGGGACGAGCAAAGTCTGACAGCTGCACATATAACATCACCATGTCGGCATTCATAGGTATATTTTAAAATTTATAAAGTCGACACACAGATATCCCGAAGGTGATTTAGCTAATAGAAGTCTAGATCGAGTTCTACAATCGTCAACGGAGTGTAGAGTTTGTAACGGGCATAGCAAGCTAATATAATCTCTGTACTCAACGAACAGAAGGAAACCTGCAACAACTCTGAACAGTGTCGAGCTACCAATAAAAAATGACCATTGTTGGACAGAAAGACGGTGGATTCTATACTGGCGAGATCCAACCGCTGCCGCCGAACTCGCTGACGGTTTCCTTTTGTCCGTTGGCGATAGCGATGGTGCTCACGATATGGTCTGTTCCTCTGACGACGGTTCAGCAAAGGGGGTCAGTAACAGCAATTGCGATATTTGCTGGCCTGCGGCGGATTATAGATTCGGCAGAAGCATCAGTACCGGGTCCTTTGTTTTGGTTTTTGTGGACATGATGCCGCTGAGGCCTGTCTTATTGTTGTTGTTGTTGTTGTTGTACGGTAAACTTCAAAATATATGCTTCTTGAAAACTGAGCCAAAATGAGGACGCGATATACAATTAGAGACGATTGGTAAACTTTATTTTTTTTTTCTTATGACGCGTCGAACAAAGGCGATTTGAAAAACAAGAACAGAGAACTTCATTATGGCTTCGCCTGTTGCTGGCTCTAGCACTCGACCTCATATATATAGTACTGGTACAGAAGCTCATGCAGTCGCATGATAACACGATCTTACAGTTACTCACATGAATTCAATGCCGTAAATATTGTAGTTTCTGTCTCGGCCTGTTATAGGCTCATCGAACAATGACAAAATAACAAGCTGTCAAAAGAGGAGACGCTTAACTATTAATTCTCTATTAGGGGTATACAAATCTTATCCTCGGTCATAGCCCTTTGTTTACGACTGTACAAGTAGGTACATAAGCTAAATATATTTCACAAATATCTGGCGCATTCAGCGTCTGCTGACCCTGTAGCTTATTTGATTTTTTATCACGTTTTTCTCCTCTACGCGGTACAAAGACAGCCTTCTCTTGGCCATAACGTAAAAGGGAGTCTGGCAACATAATCTTTTCAAAGGGTTTATATTAAATTACCGTTCTCAGATCGCAAGATCATCGTCATTGTGAGCTTTTTCATTCAATTTTTGTTTGAGATGAAGGTTCGAACTGTTGACCTGGCATAGCATTTGTAACTTGGTGCCACATAGTCGCCCCGGCGCAGCTCCCAATCCGATGATGAGGCAAGGTTGCCTTCAGTGATAAGGACTAAGCATGTGCGGGATCTTTAGAAATGTCTGTTGGTTAATCTGCTACGAGGCGGAGTCGTTGTATCCTCGACTCTGTCTGAAGGGAGGAGTAAAAATTTGATTTTATATCTTATGGACGACTCAGTAAGAGTGGGTGGCTGGCGGCAAGAGGCTAGACGTGGCTAACCAACGACGCTGCTAAGAGGAAAGATACAGCCGGAACAGGGGAAGTGGTGAAAGCTGTAGTAAGAGTAATAATAGTAGCATCAGGGGCAGAGGCAGATACAGAAGAACTATAAAAGTAGATAGTTGCGGAAACTGGACGAACAAGCGATCACCACCCTCAGCTGGAGTTTGAGGGTAGCAGCGATCCTTGTAAGTGTTCTAAGAATAAAGGCTGACACGAGATATCGGAATATAATGCGGGAGCGACAATATAGCGTAGTTTTCTATAGCTACGGTTGATTGGATAAGCCCGCACTGTTCACAAGACAGAGAACGACAGGCAAAAAGGTTAAAAGGCGTACAACATTTTTGATTTCCTAACCTGGGCGATCGTTTACGATGAAAATCCGAACCATTTTTTGTTTATAATTTTTTTCATAGATCTTTTGTAGCTTAACTCTGATCTGCTCTTTCACCTCTGGGTCTGATTATCGAAAAGCTATATTTCGCACGGATCTAAAAGTAGCAGTTTGTAGGATTCTTGTTAAACTTGATGCTACAAACTTTACCGTAGTTTTCCAGTATCGCCGATAGGGCCCGCTATATCAGACTGCTAGCCCCTTTCAACATGACGGACGCTATATCTAGTTTTAGTATCTATTATAGTATATAACATAGATCTATCATAACATTTTTCACCTAAAATTTGTACGTAGGTATGAAGACTTCCGTTTTTTGTGACAACATCGGTGTAAAGTTTATATCATTGCTGTCGACGTTATTCGGTGTCTATTTCTGCTGTGGAAAATAAAGGGCGGGTTCCGTTACTACGAAAGAGATGAGCACAAGATAATGTATAGACCGGGCAGTTTTTAGTTGGACAAAGGTGGTTGAAGGGTGCATAGGGCGAGAACATGGGCGTACGGGTGGTGCTTATCAGGGTGGCGATGTGGGGCTGTCGAAACTAAGCCCACTGACGTTGCTAGCGTTGTCTAATAACATTGAAGCACATCTCCACGCTGCTGTAACGTGCGGCGACGACAACGACTCAAGCTGAGAGCGAAGCGTACGAGGCTAGGAAAGAAGGTAACAGAAAAGGTTGACAAAGCGTAGAAAAAGATGCGCGTAGCTGAATGCCGCTTGAATAACTTCCGTGCAGGTCTTCTATCAGGCAGCAAGGACGTTAGATAGACAAAATAAAACAAAGTCAGGTTCAATGGAAGTAGCGACCTACGCCGCAGCGACCTGAGCGAGGTTGTAAGCGACGCAGGCAGTCAGCCAGCGAAGACGAAGATAGTTGCGGACTGATGTAAATGAGTAGGTATACGTAGATAATTGTGTTTCGCATCCCCTATACACACACATACGGACAAACAGGGCATTTGCAGGGTCAGGATAGTAAGTATGCCGCATTCTCACTGGTATTAGTGTTGGAACCTATGATTAAATCTAGTGAAACACAGTTGCGGATCTTTGTGGGGGGTCACAGTTGGACAGAGTATTCGGTCAGACGGTGTCTATTTGCCTCTTTTTTTGTCACGTGATTCCCTCGGTTCCTGCTGTCGACAGCGGTAACAACTCCTTTAGCTTCCGAAAACATCACTCATCAGCGTCGGGCAGGTTAATCAGCATCAGTGTTTATCAGTGAAAAACTCATTCAATGTTTGATCATTTTTACCCTAAAAGACTCGACCTTAAGCCGATCGATTCCCCCAGTCGTAGAAGCGACGGTCCATCAGATAAAGCCAACAAAAAACTGCGAAGACGCGCAACAAATACAGATGCGAATTGCTCGTCCGCAAATGGAATCTAGATAGTTCCGGCCATTGATGTTCTTGCCTCCTCTAGCATTAATTATATAATAGGTGTATTGATTTTATAGGAAACAAGTTTTCAACCATGTTCGGACTGACAAAACGAAACAAACATTCTGATTGTGCTATATCCATTGGTAGTTGCTTCTGTTCAAGGACCAAATAGATCGTGTCATACACCTTTGCCGAACAAGACTTGCCAACTCATTGTTGCGGCGTGACTACTTAACTTGGTGAGGTTTAATACGTGTAATAGTAGACACCGACATAGCATAGTTTGACGGTTTACGTGTAAACAACAAAGTCGATAGTAATACCTGTAATAGTAATAGTCAAGAGAAGCTTTCAGCTTTAGAGAGCAATGGCCTTTTTTCAGGAGTATTATGCATAGCTCTTTCAGGCCATAGCTGTGCCAGTGCGTGCCTCTTTATTCGGCACCCTCACTATTTAAGAAACAGAAACATCTACACGCTCGGTTACAGTTATAGATAGAGGAACACGGGTCTGAGAGTTGAGCCGGTTAAAGGATACGTTTGCGATGTAGAGAAGCCTTTTCGTATGATAGCGAAATACGTAATGAACCGTAAGATTAACTTACAACAATGTTTGCATCATGCTATATCGCCTACTAAAATAGAGTTAAGCTGAATTAACTTTCGAGAAATGGTTACTATGGGATATTACTAGTGCGACATTTCGTAGGTCCGTTAGAAAAAGCCAGGTAAGTTTAATAAAACCCATCGAAGGTGGTGTGTAACGACTCAAGTTCTAAATTAAAGAAAAAAACAAATAGACCAATGGCACTTATTTTATTAAAGTTAGTTCTTAGTAATTCTAGTAAGTCACACACGGAAATGGCCATCCTTCGTTGGATTTGATCGGCAATTGAAGAATTGATGAGATACAATCTATTTCCATTCACCAGCGGAGCGTATATTTTGGCAATATTTACTAGTTAAAATACTTCAGTGTAAACTTACAAGTTTAGTTCAACAGGTTATCGCAACAGCGAAGATGTTGGCGCCGTTTCTAGCATTTCCTTTTGACGATCGCGAATTTCTTTCCCCTCGTGGTGCTCCTTATTGTCCCCTATAAGGGGAAGGCCGTTCCCACTTTGTTAGCTGTTTTTTGTAACTTTGCCAAATGGCACAACAGTATAGACGATAATAATAACAGCAACAGTAATTATTACTACCATAGATGACCTATTATTACGATTATTGATCCACGTCTTCGCTTTCGGCCTGCAAACAGATCTTGTTCTCGAGATCGTATTTGTATGCGTTTAGTCGATAGAACAAATTTCTATTTGTACAATAAGAACATTCAAACCGCGTCATACCGTTACAGACGGGCGACGAGAAGCTCACAGAGCGCAGTCGACTATTTAACACAAAAAACATCGTAAGCACCGTTCTCTGGCTCCCATACTTACGCGTTCTCAATGGGACATTTGCGTACGTTTTTAGGAGCTGACTATCCAGCTTTCAAGTACAGCTATATTGTTAATTTAAAAATTCAGTGGTTAATTTTGAACAAAGCTGGAAATAGCGAATCATTGAAAATGATGGGTGGGTGGGTGGATGGATGGTTTCTTCTATGGGTTTTTTAATTTTTTCCTAATAAAAGACCGTTGACTCTAAACATTAACACTAATACACTTCCAGCATTTTCAACGGTTAGGTAACTTCTATTTTTGGTCTGATAGTTCACAAATGGAGCTATTTAGTGTCATTGAATGCTTTTACGCATTATATCAAATATTTGTTCAATCTTAGCGAAAACACACCAGTTAACTTACTTATCCGTCCACTGTTTTTATCCGAAGAGAACGTTGGGTCGCTGCATTCCTATTCCATAGTTACTACATTTAATTATATTACATAACTGCTCTGCAAAACAATATCGGTCAAGCTAAAATGGTGCTATTTGGCCCACTGTATCGGGCTGTTGAAAAACTACCGACCATTTTTTTTTTTTAGCCAAAATTTCTTATGTAAATTAAATATGCGTCATTTACCTCCCGCCATTTTTTTCATAATCCCATCACTGTAAAGCTTCTGTGGACTTTGGGTGATGATTTATAAAAAAGGGTTTTTGCATTTTTCTATTTAAACAGCATCAATAAAAGAGTTCTATAGAGAACCGGAACAGATGGCAACCTAGTGGCGTGAGATCTAAGTTATATGCCGGATGTTTTCCATATAAGTTCTCTCACTTGATAGTGAAAGATCTATGTTGCCTGCCATTGCCATTGTCATGTTGAAATACGATGTCTTTTTATTCACTGGTTGTTAGCCAGATCGCAGCAACTCCTTTCCAATTGCATCGAATCCGCCGTTTTTTGACATCTTCGTCGCCGATTATCTTTTAGTTGCATATTATTGTTGTTATATGCGACAAACACTTGTGATCGGGCGACTTATACTACGTGAGATATGTGGCTTCAAAGCCCTATACAACCAGACGGTAACAAACGCTAACTCTACGAAAAAAATTTCGTTTTTTAAAAATTTAAATTTTAAAATTCGCCTTAGAGTATATCTAGTTCAGTAATTCGTATAGACGCATATATGTTAGTTACGTTAAATTAAAAAATTACCTTTTTCGTGACTGTTCTGCTATCTGTCGTTGTCTCCAATGCCAACTCACAAAAATTTAGCCTCGGCGGTTAGACTCCGATGCAGTTTTTTCTGCTCACTCCTTCGCATCAAATGACTGCATGCAAGAGTTCCGGCATACTTTTTCGACTTTTACTTCTAGGCATTTTCTGACTTCCCTTCACGCCCTCGATTCAATGTGTCGGGGCATCAACGCTTCGGCTAGAAATAATTGTTATGAACACTTTACCTGCTGTGTCTATTTACGTCAAGCTGCGTGACCTCTTAAATACCCTATATATATATATATATATAGTGCGTTTTTCAGCAACAACCCCAGCACTGCTGAACTAGACCCTACCATTTCCGACCAGTTCCATCAGGGTCGCTTCATTTTGGCTCCAGCGCGTAGGGCGCGTCACTATAAGACTTTGCCAACGCCGCACGCCATACGGACGCGAAGCGATTCCTGTCAGAACACTTTCGTAGCACAAAAATTTCCATGTTTTTCAAAAGTTACGTTCTTTGTCCAATTTGCAAGCATTTCAAAACGATAGGACTACATAATAATGCGAAAGCATTGAGCGATATTGGATACTATTTACTACATTATATTCGGCAGACACTTGTTATTTTGGTAATCATATTACCGTATTTTGGTGCCTCAATGAACTAACTATATTACGGAATTAGAATGCGACCCAACTCTCTGCAGCTGCGAAATACATTGACTGTGACGTGTATACAAGCCCGTATACACGTCATAGTCATCCCAGTTTCTAATTGTTTACGCGTATTGACTTTATTTAACTATTTTTGTAATGGAAAGAGATTCCATTAAAAAAAAATTAAAATTCTGCATGAGGTAAGCTAACATTGAAGCGGAGATTGACCTAGCTTTTATGAATTCCTCGATTGGTGCTCTCGTACGCGCACATCACGCTTCTTTTACTACACAGACAAGCGTCGAAAGTTGATTCCCTTAATGCAGATATGAGTCAGTTCTTGTGGACAAAGTTGGCGAACTTCCGAACTCGTCTCATGCCTATACATGATTCACACTTCATTTAGCGAAGCTGAATAACTTCCGCCACTTGAGGGAAAGCATTGGGCATTAAGATCGAAAAGGACAGTTCGCGCTAGGAACCCATAGCAATCCAGACAATGATTTCTTATAAATCTCTTTTATGCATTGCCGTCTTAAAATTTCTGTTCGCCAGAAAGCGGCAGTCCTTTTTAAGGTGTCACCATCGCCTCCTGCCTTTTTTTTTTCTAGAATAATTTGCTTCCGTATGATACACACACAAATGCACATACAGAGCTAAAGCTCATTGTAGAAATAAAATAAAAGGGGGCAAAATAGAAAGTGACGGGAAGAGATTCAGACAAAAAATTTACGCGGCCGCCATAGGTCCTCGTCCTTTAAATCTTTGAGTTGAAACGATCCTTGAGAGAAACGGTGGTGGAGAACGGTATCTCTCGCTCTGCGCTAGAGTCATCTTCGCTATGAACAGCGCAATTTGTCAAGAAGCGTCTCGTGGTGGAGTTTGCCAGCGCGACGGAACCCCTGCTATTACATGGCTTTCGACTGCGGCCGGTCTGGTCTTATTCTTCGTCTCTCTCTCTCTCTCTCTCTCTCTCTCTCTCTCTCTCTCTCTCTCTCTCTCTCCCTATTGCCGCACCGGTTACACTGTACCGTGCCCTGGAATACTTCACTAGTTCACAGAAATTTTTTTCGTATGCGTTATATATACGTGGGTAAACGCGCGCAGTCTGAAAAGATCGTCAGGAGATGAGAAGGAGTCTGTACGGGACTCTGAGCTTTGCATTGCCTTTTCAGTGACAGCCCATTGAATTGCATCCTCTCTAATCGGTATTCTCTGTGTCACTAAGCGATGTCCGTTTCTAACGTGCCTACTTTAGACGACGGGTCAAGCTGGAAGAATAGGATTCCATTTTGTGAATATGAACAAGTCTCGAGAAGAAGAGCGATGGAGCGAAAAGTGGAGGGGAAGTGGGCAGAAAAGCAGCAACGCCATAGGATAGCATCAACGACGCTTTGCAGTACCCCGAGCACGAGGTCAAGGCGCTGGCACCATTTCGATCGACAGTGGGCCGTTTTTTGCAAAAATTTTGCCGATTTCAAAGGAAAAGGACATCTCTATCGTCCACTGTGCAACTAATAGGTCATCCCAAAGTCAAGGAGTCTCTATCTTTTTGCTAAGGCTTCAAATTTATCAGAGCACTATAGTGGTGTAGCAGAATGCGCTGTTCACTCAAAGAGAATGTGTTTTGCAATTATCTTGATTCGATGTGGGGTAGCCTGCTAGCTGCTTATAGGCGGAACGAAGCTCAGGAGGCACAGAAGGTGCGTAAAGCCGAGTGTGATCGGCCAGAATTACGGCAGCAGTCTACACAAGCACCGTGTATGCTGCTATAGCTCAACACCTATAAACAATGGAACATACCTGAAATAAGATGAATAAACCCAAGTCGTATCGATATGGGCTTACTGATATTAACCAATAGGGTTGGGGTATTTGTACAAGCGAGTAGATAGATTACTTTGTACTCTTGCAGATACAAGGGATACGTTACATAAAATACACTAAATTTGTATTTCTCAGATCTAACGAATAGAAACGACGCGTAGCTCGGTAAAGACGGTAACGTGTTGTCGATTCTTCTTGAAGACGACACTTCCCTGCACGTACGTCGTACCAGCGTAAGCCCAGCTAACGAATGCTCCGTGGCGTGCAAAAAGGAATGTGCTATAGCAACGCACGTGTTGCTGCATGCCCCTCTAGGATATTCCTGAAATGGTCCAAGCTTCTTTGAACAAACAAACTTGGAGGAATATTTAAAAGCTACACTCAGCTTTGCATTTCTTTTTCTAACAGAGAACAAGGATACTTGGATTCAACAAATATTTCTCACTATGCCGCTTAGAAGAATGGTATAAGATGTAGGCGTTTTAGGAAACACGACACAGAACTGTCCGCTCGAGTGATTGTTAGCGCATGTGTGCCGGATTATAAACTATCTACCCGTAAATAACCATGTTCACGCCAAGGAGTGGCTAGTAAGCGGGGGCCAACTAGGCAAAAAAGTAATGTAAAACTTTTTTTCCACTTTGGTGGCGAAATCTCAAGGTTCTTTAATTTATCGTGCTTCTTATATGGCGGTACTAGTCGTCCGGCTGTGTTCGTTCGCCCAGTTTCACACATGAATGTGTTGGCTGGTGACTAGCCGTCTTTCACGTGGCCAGACTGATCCGTTTAGATGGATCTGTCTGTTATATATTAGCAGCACTGTAGAAATTGTTTTTGTCTATTGAACAGCATATGGAAGTGGACTCATTTCCAGCACGCCTTGCTAATCTGAAACGTTTAGGATACTCTCCCGCTGAAATAATGATCGTCATCATGGTAAAGTCTGACACCTCCAATTTTACATAGGAAGCTTTAATATATACATTGGCGAACTAAGTCAATTGCAATTTACATAGTATAGTTCGGCCTGTTCTCACATAAGATAAATATGCTTAACTAATATCAAACTAATAACGCATAATGTAGGTAATTGCTTATACTGCGCGCGAGCTCTACTTATGAAACGCTGCAAAAAAAAATGTGTTGTAAAACCGCAGGTCAACACCTCGCGATCTTATTGTTGTGATAAGCAAACTGCTGAACGTCGAGCTAACAGTATATCCAAATACTATCTCTACTCTTCGTTTCCTTGCCAGGCTCAGGCGATGAGACTTCGTTACTTTGGCAGATATCAACAAATTATATCGTTATCTCTTGCCTAAAATTCACCGTGCCACCTACCACCAGTGCCGGAAGTAACGGATAAAGTGTTAGCCTCTTTATTTGTTTTTATCATTTATGCTTGAGCAACACAAAGCAAAAGTACTACATTTTAATGATATTAAGTGTCCTATATAATAATGTTTTCATTTGTACTTTTTTTTTTGGTTCATATTGCAGCTACTTTCCAGAAAACCACATACTCCTTTGTGTAGTATCTGTACAGGCATATTTGGAATCATGCTAATTGCAGGTTAAGATCGAGATGTAAGCTACCATTATCCGATTTTTTTACGTAGAAAGCTGCCCGTAGGAAAGCGTGATTGGTTAGAACTACATTGAGAATCTGCGGTTTTGTGGGCCATACAGCTCAGATCCGAACGCGAGAATCTGAGAGCTTCAGAAAATTTGATTGGCTGTCTGCAGCACGGGGTACGCATCGGTTCGAAAAAAATACTGCTTCTGTCGGCTAGTGATACTCGTGGGCCGTTCTTAGTGGTTCGGTAGGACCAGTTGTATAATGTCTACTCGTTGGGAACCGTCTACAATACTTCCGATAGTTTTAATTTACCTATACGAAAAGAATGTCAAGAGCTAATTAGAAAACCACCAAGGGCAAAGCGTGTTTCTCTCTACCGCTGACAGCATCTTAGAATTAGTTACAAGTTAGGACGCGCACTAAAATTCGCGATTTGTGTAAAATTCCCCATTCAATGTATTGCTCGAAAGTATACTGGCTTTTTCTAAGTAATATTGCTAATTACACACCCGCATCAACTATATGCCATAGGTGTCTGGATATGAACTTTCTGTCTAATGTGCGTACATCTCCGGCGGCTTACACGTTCGGGGTAGAGATGCGCCTCAACAGCAGCATCGAATGCCGATTGATACTATTACTGTTATTATAGTGTACCATTTGGATAGGAAAACGGCACCTTAAGCAAAATAGAGGGTTGCTATCGACGGCGACAACGGCTGCAATAGAAAATCGAACAGACAGCCATCGCGGCTGAACCCGCCATCGTGGCCGTCTTCGTCGTAGAGCGTAAGCAACGGAAAGGTGTCATTGGCCCCGCTTGTCACTGATGTTAAAGGCAGTCATAGTCATCGCAGTAGCAGCAGCAGCAGCAGCGTCGCCGCTGGTGGTACTTGTACGAGCAGTAGTTGTAGTAGCAGTAGCAGTAGACTTATAGATTATAGTCGCTTTCTCCAACAAGCAGCTAGGCCAGCGGACGCGAGGCAGTTGCTGCTGGAGCTAGTAGATGAGTACTGTAGCAGCAGTCGGGCCGCATAAAGGAAGCCAACGCAGGGAGAAGCCGCAGGCAGACGGCACCGATACCAGGTCGTCGTAGAAATGCTTCCAGCACCGACGACGAGATGTTGTAAGGAGGCATCGACATCGTCGATAAAAACAAGCAAAAGAAAAAGAAAAGGTTTCGCTCCTGCTGCTGTGATGTGTCGCTTGCCTGTCGTTACGACCCACGTCGTCTTCGTCATATGTTGTGGTGGCGGTGAGAGGGGAGACGGAGAAGCAACTAGATGACTTCGACGTCTCCTTCGAATATCTACCCTTCGAGTCTTTTGCTCGTGGTGATTTCATTGTCGGTGTTGTGGTCGCTGCTGCCTGATTTTTTCCGACAGACGGCGGCGGCGGCGGCGGCTGCGGCATTTGCCAGTGGCTACGATGGCAGCGGCACCAACGACAAATTGCGGAAAATTCGACTAACCCATGCGAGCTTTTCCTGCCAAGAACTCTAACCGTTATATAAATATAGCACAGAATACATAATATGTAAACAATATTATTATATAATAAAGATTTCGTTTCATCTTCTACCTACATATATATATACATGGGTTAAGTATATACACGAATTAATTGATAGGCGAGTACGGTGACGATTGACATGCAATGGAATAAAATTAATAGATAGTTCTTCCACTACTTCGTTGACTTCTTAACGTGCTTGGAAGATCACCTTTTGCATTTTGAGTTAAGTAATGAAGAGTGCGCATTTTTTTGTTAGCTTAAAGGGTGCAATTAGGAAGAGGAGTAGAAATATTAAGGAGCTAAGGTGATCATAACTGTGAACACAACAACTAATATATTGCCCAACGGTGCTGCAAAAGCATGAGAATATGGCCGACGACAGCGTCCCGTGAAAGAGACGTATGGAAACCCTGTTGGTGGCAATTGGGACGTCGTGTCCATCGTGTGGATTCACGGTAGATGAGCTGCAGGAATTTTCAAAAGGCCTGATGGAGGTCTACCGATTAAGTCTGTAAAACCCCGCTTTGCCGAAATGTTTTGCGCTCCGCCATCGATACGTACGCGCAAAATTGTAAACCTAGCACCAATAAGGACTTTGGAACTTCCTGGCGAACTGTTCGGAATATGTGACCCAGTTGGCAGGAGTCAGTATTGCTAACAAACGTTATATTATTATTATTAATTGAAACCCATTGGTCATTACGTAAATGGGACATTTGTAATGGTTATTATGTAAAATTTTTGAACGCTACGCTTAGTCTTCAACGTTTTCAATTTATCCAAACGAAACTTTTGAGGACGCAACGTCCCCTATATTATCCTAAGGTTATTAGTAACTATAACTAAGTTGTATTTGTAGTTGATCATATTTTTTACTCCTCATTGTTGTGCTATTGCGTACTCACGTGGATAACTTGCACATGTGTGTGGTTGTACGTTATGCTAAATCACTCCGTTTGCTGCCTCATCGTGTTTTTTTTTACTGTGTCTCCGTCTGCGTCTCGCCGAGTTTTATAATGCCGTCGTAATCATCGATGCCTGGATGGAGGACCATTCGAAGCAGCAGCCCATCAAACCGAAGGACGAGCACCTCCTCATTTCGCTGACTCTGTGTAGGCACAAACGCAAGCAAGCGCTGCTCGCCTTACATTCGGGTTTCCAGTTTGAGCAAAAACAGGGGACACGACGAAAAAGAAAACAAAAAAAAAGACGACAAAAACAACGAAGACCAAAAACGGATTTTGAAGACACTTCCAACATACGAACTCTTGAAAAGCAAATACGCAATCAGTTCCTCACTTTTCGACGTTTCGCCGAGATGATGTTTTCTGATATCTGCCGCAAACATCGTCAAACAAGGGGAAAGGGGCGGAGGGGCCCGAACGTCAAAGGCAAACATGGATCCAAAAAAACGCAGCCAAAAAGAAAGTCCATGCCAAATATCAAGCTAAATTGGAAATGAAAAAAGCGGTGTGTAAGAAAATGTCGAAAACAAAATTTACGCAATTTCGTTGGAACTGTAGGCGAGATGCGAACGCATGGACCACGCCTATTTTTAAAGAAAATATTAGAGAACACCCATTAACGACAATGAAAATAAGTAATCGGTGCCGTGACTTGGGTCACAGTTGACCTAATAAAACGCCCATTCTTATTTAAAGACTATTGCAAAGTTAAACTTGCTGTCTTGTGGCAGCATAGTGGTTTATCGTTGCTATCAGACAGGCAATGTACCGTCTTCGCTGCGAAACTAGACAACTTCGTACGGTGTGAAAAAGAGTATCTACCCAAGTATAAAAAGCAATGAAATTATCTTTACTATTTAAAGTTTGAGCGCGCAAGCCAAACAGCGGAGGCAAGAATATCAAAAGTATATACTATTTAGAAGTGATGCCAATTTAGTTACGTTTAGTCGATATCAAATCTTATGGATTAACATTAGCATGTTACATGAAGATGTATTCGACTGACATACTGTTAAAGTTGATTGTTCCGTTAGAACTGTATGAATAAGAGTCTTTTTTCATACCTGCTTTTGTAAAATGCAGCTATACTTGTAGGAGCATGTCTGTTAGGAAACAAACAACAGATCCCTCTTGGCTTAGCCGAATGTAGTTTCAGCGATAGAGGAGCGCTGCCACTGCTATCCTGAACGAGATTGGTCAGTTGCCAAAGAAGTACGACTCACATAAACGTCACAAGGCGTCGAAGTGATGTTTTCTGTAATTCGGCGATGCCGATACGCCAGAGGTAGTAGTGGCGCCAATCTCGACATCCGGCGCAAACAAGTACGGAAAGCTCAGAACAACAGATTGCAGCGCAAGCTAAGCCATGCAGAAACACGCAATGAGGACCAATGTCGCCCTGTTGTATAGTATATTCGAGTTATTAGATCTGTACGGGGCCAGTTTTAGATCGCTTTCGGAGAGGTACCTACGGTCATAGCAGTGCGAGTGCCATCAGCACTGGACAGCAATACTGGGGATCAGCTGTCGCAAACCACAATTGAAGTTATCGATGCATGCGCACAAAGACATTTGAAATTTCCTAAATCCTCTTCTCATGCTATTTGTCTGTCTTTCTGAGTTGCTAAACCTAATCTACTTTAGTCAGACCTGTACCAAAAGAAGAATCTGACACACTTCGTAGTACTCCCTCCTTACAGCCTCTGTCGTCGTGGGTCGAATTATAGGTTAGGTTATCTTCGTTGTCTGCTCGTCGCCGTGGCCGCCTTCGTTTTGCCAAATCCCCCACTCCGTTCTATTCTGGTCTGGCAGATTCGATACATTTGTTAGTAAAACTTGCTGGTAGAATGAATCGATATTTACGCAACAAAACGTTCTCACATATACCCGTTCTCTCTCTCTCTCTCTCTCTCGTGTAAATCCCCTTTTCCCTTTCCTTATTTCTCTTCGTTGATACGTTTGGCCGGCTCAGCCTCTGCAGCGCCTCCGCGTTCAATTTTGGTGCTGTGTCTCTGCTTTTGACAGCTGAGGATGTCGGTAGCAACGAACGGTGAGCAATCGAAAACAATGAGAGTTGCATGCACGTTGCCTCCTTCGAGGGCAGGACTAAAACGTGCGCGTGCCTATATCAACTCGTACACATGTGCTAGCGAGCAAAGGAAGCCTAAGGAGAGCGCGACTGTGGTTATGAGTTGAAGACAGAATTGATGGGACAGCCGACTCGTTCGGCACTTTTGAGTGGTGCGCTTGCGCCATAACCACCGACTGGCTACGCACAGTTGCTTGACTACCTTCGGAAGCGGGCAGACAGACAGGGAGGGGCGAGGAAGTAGCGCGGATAAGATGGTGAAACTTCTCGCTCTACCTCCCTCATGTGAATCGCTGCTGCTAGCGCCGGCTGCCTCTAGGTCTGGGCGTCGAACGAACTATACCAAGTAGCCCACCGACGGGTCGGCTGGGTGTAGGAATTGGACACTGCTGTGCGCGAAGTGTACAATTCGATACCTCTGGGCGTGTTAGCTCGATAGGCCATAATTCCAGGAATTCTTAACTTCCTGGTTCCATCGCTACTTCGCTCCCACTCGGATAAGCGGCCATTCTGACCCAAATTGATGACTCTGTGATTTGCTGACCAGTTGCTGAGTGTCGAAAAGTGATTTGAATAAAAGCGGAACGCTAAAGGTTAGTTAGAGGAAGTTGAGAAGGAAGAAGCTAGATAAGCACAATGAGGTTGACTCTACGAATATGAACAGGAGAAATGCAACTATGAAATATAATCGATTCATTGAATTCAAGATATTTCTGTTAGTAGCGCCCTGTACAGAGTAGTCAGATACCGGGCACAAAACAAAAAGACAGAAGAACGATCTGCAGACGCTGCAAGCTTATCAGACACGCGCGCAGACATCGATTTCTTATAATGCTAGTCCGCATTGGTCAAAAAAAATTTGTGATACTCGTTACAAGGCGGCAGGTATCTTCTATATAGGTATAAACATGTATTGACAATATTGCACAAGTTCTAGTATCTATGCGTCGTTAGCGGGACGTATGCTTTCCTTCAACTAGAAACTAAACCATTCACGCCACCGCGTCGACATTTGCATATACTTGTAATAAAAAACTAAAAATTAAAAAAAAAAAGAGAAATTTATATATTGGATTGCATCAGCAACCTGGAGCTGGAAGCTTTTTTCGAGATTTAAGTCAACATCATACAGGGTGGTCAATACTGGGCTTATTTGTTGCGATATTAGCTTTTAGTTCTCCTCTAGCCGTTATGTGTTGTTGTTCAATGCTGGAAAACGGAGGATGAGAATCAATTTTTGGAAGCGCTACTGCCCTGATCTAGTTATGTGATTGAAACGTTGAAACCTCAAGGTCGTCAGGTTGTCGCTAAAGCCTTTTCAACAGTAGAACTTGCGTCCCACCTATACATTGCGCAGATTATGGTACGATAATACATCAGGGTGCATGATGTGTAAGTTTCTGTATAAATCCAAGGGACTCGAGGTAGTTAACAACAGTCTTCTGGTCGCATATCACCTTTTAGGCCAACTCCCGAGCTATTTCTCATACGCTTTCCCTCAAAAGGGCTTTAAGATGGTCGTCATCAAATCCAGACGGTTGGCCCAGAGGTATCCTTTAAATACCGGATACCGTTTTCAAACTTGATAAATCGCTCTCGAGCACCCCGTTCAGTGATCGCGCTGTTTCCGCACCTAGGATAAATGTCCCGAATTGTTTCGACAGCGACCTGACCTTGACGAAATAACATAGTATATACTGTGTCGAAAATACACTTTTTCATTCAGGACATTCTTCGGAGTCGAAATTGCGCTCACAACGGAGTACCGTTACAGCTTGCCTAATATTTGGAACATCAGGCAAGGTATTTGCGAACGATATGTTAGGAGTAAGCAACAAGTAAGAGAAGTTTTTGGGAAAAGAAAGTTTTTGATCAGAAAAAATGGCCAAATATATCTTCGCAAGTTCACTATAAGCTTGTAAATTTAACGTTAAGAGCAAACGAATGGATGTAATCGCGACCATATGGCTATCGATACCCATTAATAAATTCTAAGATATAATACGTTCTAACTTTATATCATAGGCAAATGCACACATAGAACACCAGAATATGAAGAAGGGGATCTATTAGAGATTGTCATTTTCTTAGGGCATTATTTTGCATGGGACGCGTAAGTATCTGCTTGCCAAGTGACAAACTCCGGAAAAACTTTTTTTCTACTCACTCACCTTCTCAAAATGTCAGATAGTCATTAAATAGTTTCTAATCCTGCGGCTGGCGGCTAGTCATGATTTTGAGCGTCGATTCACATGCACTAATTGGTACCGTCTACGCTACGCTGGAATAGGATATAATCAAAAATAAGCAAAGCTTCATTATGATCCATGTATATACAGTTTCATTTATTCCTTATTTTGCTAAATTTCGGTGGAGTCTGTTCAGTAACATCTACGGATGTCCTTACACGATCGATTAAGCTCCTGACAGTACACTATGCGGTATTATGGTATAATTGTCTAGTGTTAATAATTAGCTCGAAGTTCTCGCTATGGGAGGTCAATAGGCCAACAGGGCGACTGAAGTAAACCAGCTGTATCTCCAGTGGTTTGGGTTCAAATTTGAGAGTGGACGCACTTCGTTTTGCGCTGAGAGCTGGCCGTCTGATGGAACGTTTAATGGCCGTATCGTTCGCTATGCTATGTTATGGGTTCTGAGTACCTTTCGTTATATGAGAGAATACGTGTATCGATACCTGTCTTTCACGGTAAATTTTCAAGGAAAACTAATGAAGTTAGTGGAAACTAATTCTAAAGAAGAATGAAATTCAGCGCTAACAAATAATTGCCCAGTAATGGATTAAGCTATGCGCGTGAAGCTTGGACAGCGAAGACACAGGCCCCGACGGACGGGCCGAAAGCGGAAGTGTAATAGCGGGAAATAAAGCTGCGTCTTCGGAGAAGTAGCTCAAGCTTAACTTACCGTTGCTGTCGCAGCTACACTTACTCGACAGCAGCTGTCCCAATGTAAGCAGCAAATTCAGCCTCAGCTCTGTCATCAACAAGCGGACAATATCATTTACATTATATATCAGCGGAGAAAAAACCACTTAGTAATCCAGAGGACAACTGAAATAGTGATAGCCATCTATGTGATCTTAATAGTCTCAATGGACGCTCAACATTTGATTCGGCTGTACAAAGGCATCCTCCATTGGGCAGTTGAGTAGAATAAATTGTCCGAATGCATATGGATATTACGACCCAGAGCTGATTTTCTATTCTATTCTAAAATATGCTTAATAAAAAAAATCTCAGATAAGCTTACAAATGATGGCCCTTCTCTTCTGAGGTTGAGTTTAGAGCTAGTTTATAATACATGCTGTACGCACATACCAGTAGCACGACATCGAGGGCCAGCATATGCATGGGTTGAATGCGGGTAAAACGTTTAAGAGTCAGCGTCAGGCAGTGGACAATTTCCATTTTCTAAAAGGCATAGGTTGGTTAGTGTTATATGAGCAAAGGGCAACTTTGCTAGAAAAAGCTTGAGAGAAAATTTCATCGTTATGAGCCTTTTTCTTTATCGTCTACTACCTGGTTACATTTATTGTTTATTTACAAGGGTTTATACAGCACAGCGTCTAGAACAAACAAGAATTTTCGTAGGGATAGGATAGGTAAGTCAGGGAAAAATTACCGATTAGTATCAGCGCGCAATGGAGTCGACGCCTACGGGTGGTGACGAGTAATAAAAGGCCAATGACTGTTATTATTTACTATTCACTTTCAGGCGCGAGAACTATAATAGATCTTTGCTATAATTGACTGTCACACGATTGTGCTATCACGACAAGAATCAACTTTAACATGAAAAGCTCCTTTGAAAGTGGATGCCTTTATCTGCTTATAGCTTGATTCAGACATCCTATTTTCTTCAAATATACCTTCGATAGCATTTTCCATCTGACCTTCGAAACTAACGGAAGGAGTATTTTAATACGAGGACAGTTGTCTGGACGAAAATTTTGCGCGTAAATTTGAGGAGAGTCGTATTGAATCTGCCAAAATGCCCGCAAGGAACTCTAAGAAGATATTCTACTTTTAAGATAAAAGGTACTTCACTTCATATTGCCTGTTTACAGGAGATTGCAATCGTCATAGTGTGACTTTTCCTGATAATTCTGTAGTGTTACGTAGCGTCGATTAGGTTTAAGAATTTGTTATGTAAAATAAAATTTGTTTGAAGATTAGTTTGAAAGTCCAGTTTAATCTTTCATCATCTGTGTACGCTTTCGTTCGTGTTCGCTTCGTGACTACCTATGCTATCGCGTATGAAGGACAAAGAGAAAACGCGTTTTATAAAATAGGCTCATATTTTACTATGGGACTCATAGCGCTTCTTTAGATATTTATAGCAGAACACATTAATCTAATCCTACGCTATCATCAGTCTGACAGGCCTTTAATTCAAAAAGACTAAAATGTCTGCTTTGTTCGTCTTTATCGGCGAGGTATTTCTAATAAATGGTGCATGCAAAGAGCACCTCGTATTGATATTATTTTGCAGTTAAGTAGAGTTGAAGATGCACTTACTGTGTGAGCGGTCGAACAGAGGGTCCGCACTGGATGGGATAAAATTTTAGAACAAATGGACCGGAAGTAACGTCCAGACGCAATTGGGTTGACATGTACAGCGCGACCTACTGCCCAAAAGCACTACAGTTTATAACAGCATATCATGCTTTACGTGGTATCTCGCGGCAAACCCAGTCCTGTAACGTGTAATACTAATTAAATATAGATCGTACAGCAGACTTGATGCTTGCGTAATCAATGTTGATAGTAATAACAGAAGATGATAAATAATGTCCACATGACGGATACTTCTATGCTAAGTATAGATGATAGTGCAAAGTGTGACCTATTAAATCTATTCCCGTCTATCCACTATGGGGACTAAAGGGTGCTTCTAGCTAAACACAACTACGTAGCGTTAAAAATAAAGCTGTTAAGTATAACTGTGCTCATGATGCTACGCTTCCTGTTTCAGTTTTCAGGCGTACAGCCGGTAGGTCGACTGGATTTCAGCAACAAATCAAATACAGCAAATAGCATTTTAGGTGTGCCATTATTAATGCTTTCAATATTTGTTTGTACAAAGCAATTATTTCATAAAAGTTATCACTGTATGCTTGCCTAGCGTGAGCCCCCCTCCCTAAGTAAACAAGTCAATCGGAAGCTTTGGATTTTTTTTTAAACATTTCAGTGGGGTATATCGAGGCGCTATATCGACTTTTGCCATCGACTGCTTCATTCACGCCCATCTGAGCAAGCCTAAAGAACAAATGTGTAAAACCGCTAGTTTATTTAACTCTTCGCAATAGCGCAAAGAGAACCGTACTTGTAAATAGTGTTTCTGCGTGTGAGCGCACGCCTACATAAATATACGAAGATGACGCTTCCCATATTTTCGAATACAGTTAATTTCACGTCGTACATACGACACGCTATACGTTTGTCATTGTGAGTCTCCCCTATGAGACGATGAGGCTACATTTAATTTATTGAAAAACAAGTAAATGGATGAAGAAACAGCTGACGATGATGAGTTATATAATACCGAAGCGGAGTAGTTTCGTTATTATTCCGCGTACCTTTCAATTGGATTTCGGGTAAGCCGCGGACATCGTCATTCGTCATAGCAGTTACAGACGTACTTATTGATAATGCTATTTAGTGCACGACAAGTGTCACTAAATAAAGCAGCAACACAGTTCGAGGAAGACAACAAACGACTTCTGTCAAATCAGACAGTTCTCCGATAGCAAGTGCGTTTACATAGTGCTTCTTTCTGCGGATGATTTTTTTGATCAGTTCGAAGGGGAAGGAGTCGTTGACCTTAGAGTTGTTCTGACTAGCTCAGCGAGCGTCAACGCGCGCCGATCTGATTTACATCGTCGTTACGGAAAAGAAAGGCCAGATCGAAAGAAAAAAATGGACGAACGTCCAAGTCTAACTGGGCTGGTTTCGGCGGATGTAACTCAACAGACTTCTCACGCTAGATTTGAGTTATGAACTGACAATCCTTTGGCAGTTCCTTTTTTAGCTTGACTGAATTTTGTATTTAAAATCTACGTAAACACGTACATTTACCCCAAGGAAAGCCTAATAGTCCGAGTGGAACATCACTTGTTCTACTGATTGACTGCTGAATGTCGTGGGGTATATAACCCCCGTTGATCTAAAGGCTATGATGTCTGTACGTTTGGATGTGATTCTGTTGTACGCATGCATGTATAGCTGAAAAACTGAGCCTCATAAAATGCTTGAATAGACGTGCAATACTAATTTCTATTGTTCCTAAGGGTGACTATCTAGTAGAACAATGGCCTTCTCAATAGGCCATTGTAAAAATGAAAACTGCTTCACCGTCAGAAACCCATTTACCCAACAGAGGACAACTCTTCATTATGCTGGGTTAGGGAACACTAAAAATATGGAAGGCAAAAGATATTATTAATTATTATTATTAAGCCCGAGGCAGTGTATGAGAGACGCAATTGCTTTTTAGAACCTGGGATTGTTCACTCGGATACTGTCACTCGAGATTTTAGTAGGCGAGTCGGAGTGAACCATGGAGAATTAGAACCGATGAATATTTGACAATCCATCTTGTAATCCAAGTGGCGATGGCAGTTTGTCATATAGACTTTGTTTTTGGTAAGGACTTTTCTACCGTAGGCAGGTTGGTTCATAACACTCTACACGAGACACGGAAAAACCCTATACAAATATGAATGCACGGCTATGATGGAAAACGTTCCCTCCCAGGGTTTACGGATGTTAGCGCTCATAGCGTTCATTTTCGTCAAATGAATAAGGGTAAATAATTGAATAAATTGATGTTACATGGGCACCGCAGAGACACTCACTTCTTTTTGCTGTCATACTTGACCAGAGATTCATCTTGGTGTTGAGTTGTGACTTGAGACGAAAGTGGAAAATTTTCAATGATAATCGCATTATTGGTTGGATCTAAATGGACCAGCAAGAAATCAATATCTAGCGGTACTATCGACTACAGCTTCATGAGCTCCATCTTGTTGATTACGGCTGAAGTGTGCCCTCAACTATCTAAGAAGACGATGGACCAAGTGACGTGAGAGTACTGAATAGGCTCGATCATCATTTTTGCACGGCAACGCTCGACTTTACACCGTAAGAATGCAGGGTTTATATTTGTAGTTTTGGTGACAATCATTGGAGCCACCAGATAAAACTGCCGCTACTGACTACCATTTTTCCCAATTTTTGACAACTTTGTAGTGGGAAAACTGGTCAAATGTCAATGTGATAGCTGAATTGTTCTTGGAAATTTTATAATATAGGCTCGTACCCTAGACGTATAAAGAGTAATGGTGCATACTGCGATTGAAAACAATGCTACGTGAAAAAATATTGAACCACGTGATATTAATTATAATAATATTTATGAATCTGAAAGTATAAGGCTGCTCTGGTCCGAGGACGTAACGGGACCGGTGATCGTTTCCATTGTGCCCCCCTCCGCCTTTACGAATGCCGCTTCTGTATTGCTGTAAATCCCCTCTTGAATCGCTGATTACATAGACTATGGTTTAGGACATTTTCTAAATATTTCAACATTGTACTAACGATACACCGTTATGCTACTTCAATTATTTTTGAAGAGTCAAAGTGTCCTGGCCCATCAAGCCTTTTTGATACTTACTGCGACACTAACCGCTATATCTGATTTCTACCACAGTCAGTGTTTTAGATATCATTTTCAAAGTGAGCACAGGACGTAGAAATTAATATTTGGGGTTTGCCTATCGGCATTGTTACAGCTAGTATTTACTATTTGTCACCTTTTTTTTTTCCCGATTATCTCAAAAGCTCTAAAACGTACTACACAATGTTGATTCTGTTGTTTGCTGGATATGTTACTCGACTGTCATATAGTCCTTGGTTGATCAATACTTGCAAGCTTAAATTAATTCGAAACTTTCATTCTAGGCCTTTCCAACGTACAAACGTAGTTTATGTGAACTAGCAGTTTTGTTACCTAGTATAGAATTTAACGGAGTATTTTTTGCGTACATCTGTGGATACTCCCCTATGTATGAGCTAAATATAGATAAGATTTAATGGAGATTACTATGTTTTCATTGGCATTATTGCTAATGTCACCATAATCGCGTCTTTTTTTAAATTTGGTACGCGACCTTTTCGCTTTTGGCCTTAATGCCGATATGCAGTTTTGCTTAAGTTCTAGGCAGCCGTATGTGTCTACCTGTAGTTAGTATATACCTTTTCTAAATCTGAAACTAGCTTGTGAATTGAGTATAGATAGCAATCTTTTTTATATTCCATTACTGTTCATCATGTCCAAACGCAGAATCAACAAACGGCTACAGATGATCATTCTCGCCCAAGTCATTGAAATACGTTATAACATTGTTATAATTGTGTTTACGTGCAGAAGCGGACGAGTTCTCATGTGTAAAAACTAACATAGGCTGGAACACCCTGTGACCATATTGAGCACATCAATGAAGGCGTTCCACAGATGAAAATTCAAATACATGGAACAATGTGGATTTCCAAGAAATCTGGAGTAATTTTCTGTAAGATAGTTAGCTTTTAAATACAAACAGATAACATGTAGATACACTGGGTCATCCTGTATAAAATATGATATAGTGGAATTCATCTTTCATCATATGACTTTTTGTTTATATATATACCAAATGACTATTACTATAAAAAGCTTTAGATACGTCCCGCTACTATATGAATTTGAGGCACGAGATTCTATAAAACGCCATCATGCTTCGATATGAGCATACAACATCGATTACTCTTCTGTTCTAAAAAGCTGTATGGTGGATGAACCTTTAACTGTAACTCCTGTACGATTCTTGCCATGTAAGTTGAACTTTTGTTTTCCAGTGGAAGTGGTTTGCCTCTATTCGCTAATCCCGGATATCTCATACGCAGCGCGCTCGCCATCGCCAGTAGCAATCAATAAACCAGAACTTACGAGATTGCCTTGGACGCTACCCGACCCAGATTGGCACACGGCTGGCGTAAGCTTTTGCAGGCTCTCTGCGATGTGACCTCTGTGATGATCAGATAATAGTCATTTTAATCATAAACCCTAACTGAGTGCAAGCATCTATCACTGTTGTAACGCCAGAACAAAGTGAAAGTGAGCCTTGTCTTAGTTTTTGATGCTTGCTCAATTAGTTGGTTTAATTTTTTCTATTTTATCAACCTGACAGAGAATAATAGGTATGTTATTGTCAGCAGTTATTGGTATATTTTTAAGCTACTGAAGTTTTCAGAAGACTTGTTTTAGGCTCTATTCCGATATTTTCGAATCAACGGCTCACGATGGTCCCGGCAGTGGATACTTCACCGAATCGATGCCTTCGTCGCTATAGTTTCAAAATACAACTCATATGCGCTCCATCGAACCACTCATCGAACTTTTTGTCGAACGGCTGAAGTAGCCGACGGGACAGAAAGCGCAGGACAACATGGCCTAAACGCACCAGGTAGTGGTAGTAGCCACTTCCACGATGGCGCCGCTGCCGCTGCTGCTGCTGCTGCCACGTTTTTCTTCATTCACCACTGATCACCACTATTAACTACAATTTTTTTAAAATTTTATACCCGACTACTAATACTAGCAAAATGCAATCAGTAGGCCTCGTTAGTCTTTCATTATTAATAGTAAGTAAGTTGCAAAATCTATCGAACACTGGTTTGGTAACAGTGTTAAAAAATTGCTTTTCCATAACGGTTGTACTTCTCATCTATGATGTTTTTACTATTCAAATTGTCACCGAAAGACAGTCATCTGCTATTGGCTCGAGCTATTGTATGATCTTCTGTCTATTGATCTACTTATATTCTGTTGTGGACTGATATAAAAAGTTTCTAGTCCACGACTCGTTCTGTATCTGTTAGCGCGTTCTCAGCGTTACCCTGAATTTCTACATAAAGCTCTAGCCAAATGGCCCAGTTAAACATATTACGGCTTCTCTTATAGAAGGCCTTCTATCTACCAGCCGTGCGCGAATGGATGCACCCACCCCTATCTAGTTAGCTAGACTATACACATGCCGAAAAATCAATCAGCTCTTCTTAAGGCGTACCATGGTATAAATGGGACTGACGGCGTAGAATAAGCACTGACATACAATCATATTGATTTAAACGTTGGGGGTGATATGGACGAGGTTTCCCTATATGACCTAAAGAAGTTTCGCAAAAGGATGAACATTTATCGCACAAAATCGACCTCAAATACCACTAACACCCACACCGCGAACCTGAAGCGGCCTTCAAAAATGATAAGTTAAGTAGCCAGCGTACGCGCATACGCGCTACAAGTAGTCTCCCAGAAATTACATAAAAGGAGACAACTGAATCGTTTCTCGGAGAATCGTAACCGCCGTAATGTTCCGCTTCAGCCGTCCGTGATCTAAACGAATGCAAAAGATCTGGCTTATTCGAGATATACATAAAGTAAACAATGACTTTTTAAAGAAACAAAAACATGGTTAATAGCCAATGTCAGTCAGTCGGTCGATGTATTTGAATCAAACGTGGACGCCCACAAAGAAATGTTTTGTTTAGGCTAAAATGTATTCCTATGCACGACTAATCACGCCAATGGCTATTTGGGCTAATTTGAGTGCGACTAAAAAATGGGCTGACTGTATTGGTTAGCTACCGAGTTTCTACGAATATTCGATTTTATATAGGTTTCAAGGAATGTGACCCAACCCACGCACCAGTGCCCCACGGTGAGCAAGTCGCAATTCGAAATAGTTCGTTCATTTGTGACCGGCAGGCGTGTGCTTAGTAACATTCGTAAGTTGGAGGTGTGAAAACAGTATGCGATATGGCCCCCAATCTGTTTTCGAGTTTGGCTGTTCGTGAAGTGCGCCTGGCAAAAAGCTGGATGTAATGATGGTCATCTGAAGCACGCTAGAAGTTTGCTTCACGTCCATTTTTTTCCGTAGTCGCAGTCGTGTAAAAAGTACTAACATTACATGATTCACCCGCTGCAATAAGTGGATTTGTTCTAAACGCTTTCTGAAAGTGAACAGTTTTACTGAGTGCAAATAAGTTTAACCCGTATCAGACATCTATTTTAACTCAAAAGTTACCTATATCTATTATTGTAAAGAACAGGAGCGGACGCATTAACGGTAACTACTAGTGCTTATGAACACGAACGTTAAAGCACGACTGCTATTCCCATACGTGTGCGTCGTCGCTCTGTCGAGATAATGTATTGGCCCTTGCCGTATCACTCTGTTGTCAATATCTGCATACCTATACAGAATATCATGGGTAATTTTAAGAACGAAACTAGCTTGACTTCTGTAGGACATGCTTATAATTGATTCCTCCTACCGCAGGAAATTTCGAATTCAAGATCAAGTTGCAGTTGCAGTGCTTGCAGTTAAAACTGCTAGGCAGTAGTCTATTTAGCGTTGTCGGTGATATATTTGCCCCACCTAAATTGGCTGATTTAAGCAATGCGGCTAATATGGAAACTGGTTCGTCCACACTCCAGACTTATGAAAACAAAGTCAATATAGTTGACGCGTGTTTCATTCCAATCTGCAGGAACAAAGTTATTCCGGTAAACACCGCTCATTGTTGCCGGTGGTAAAGGAGCGAATCAACGGAAGGAGCGAACTCGGGCGTTTATGGCAACCGACTAGATCATCATTTGTCAGCGAGAAACGGTTAACGTAATAATCCCAGCAGGCCAAGGCCGACACTGTCGGCCTTCGAGGCTAGCAAAACGCAACGCTAAAGCTGGCGCTGTTTATCCATCGCGATAGCCCATCTCTCATCAATACGAAGACGGCTATCGTCATCATCGCGCATGTTCTTGCCGTTGTTCCGTCGATGCCTACAACAACTGCCTGTCTAGTAGGGCGCCACCCCCCGGTAACAGTGTGACTGGATCGTAGAGAAGAACGGATGGTGATAGTTACCGCAAGATTGCGCTTAGGGTAGCATGGCTAACGTTCGGCTTTCGGTCGGGCGATCGCCGAACGACGCGCAGATGGCTCGTTCCGTTTCTAACCCTGCCGCCAGTTCCTGTACCCTATCGCGTCTTTCCCACATATTCGACCCAACGCGGCACAGCAGTGCGCCCACAGGCACAGAAAGCATAAAGGACTGATTATACGTTCACGAGCAATGCGTCCACTGCCGCTTTATTCAGCAGCTATCAAGCTACTATTACTATGTTTGATATCGCTTGCTGCTTGATAAGTGTGAATCGGCACTTTGTTTTCCGGGTTGCTGCTGCTACTCTCGACAATGTCAAATTCAATGAGTGTCGAAATATCTTCGATGGAGCACGCCGTGTGCGTGGTCCAAGTGTTAACATCGACCTATAAATGGTGACCCAAAATTCGACGACGAAAGAGGCAATAGATTATAGCGGGAAGACCCGAAGAATGTCAGATAGCAAAAAGCAACGTGCATGAGAATAACGCTGTGACAGCGAGAAGCAAAGACCTGCAGTGGGGGTTTTTCTTAAACTGTGTGAAACGGCTTCCTCACGAAGCTAAACGGTATCGAGGAGCTCTGCAGTGGGTAGATCGTATATGCAGCTTAAGCGAAACGCGTTGCTGTTAGGGTGGTAGTAAAGAATTAATCCAACTTTCGTAAAACAGCAAATTCATAGGTGTAATGGAACATATCTTTGATGGGAGTATATGGTGTGCGTATGGCTTGCGTTGCTACCGTCGTAAAAAACTTTCTAGCAACAGCCTTAAATTACGTTAAGTATGAAGGGAAAATCGATCCTCATGAAATAAGAGAGAATGTTTCTGGTTTTATATATGTGTGTGTGTGCGTATATTTCAATATATGACTTTTTTTTTATTTAGTTTTACTTGTTGAAATCAAAACTTAGTAATATCCAATCAGTTGCTCGTTTTCTCTACAGATAGAGCTGTCTTGTTTGCCCAGGCAGGAAAAAGCACAGACGGCCAATATAGTATTTGATTTCAGCAGCGTACATTTGTTATACGGAAGTGTGAACCATGATCATATAGGAAGACTACAGAATTTTCCCTGTCATTTTTGTATCTGGCGAATAATAATATAACGCCATCGACGTAAAAATTCTCTACAGAAAATCCGTATAGCGTTCTAAGATTGTCTTCTCTATTCACAAATACACTCGTCTACAGCAACAGAGAAACAAACCATGGAAAATAAGGGCCGCTCGCGCCGAAACTTAAGTATATGGTCACTATTAGTACATCTACGATTCTTACACTTACATCTTCAGCGTTAAGGACAGACTACCAATAATAATCGATTAAGTAGATAGAAGTACTGGAGTTAAGCTACGCTGAGGAGAAACAAACTGATAGTTTCAGTTTTATTCTCTCCGCATTTGCAAATTGTAAGAAAAAAAAATCACTTTCGCACCCGAAACTGCTTTAGTGTCTCCCAGTCAACTGATAACTTCAAGCAGCAGCAGCAGCAGCAGCAGCATGATCTGTATGATTTGGACCGAAAACTTAAGCTAATCTTTAGTGTTCCAGAAGACGTGTTTTATTGTGGATAGTCATCTTTACTAAGTTATCCATTACAATTGCTCTTGGCGCACGAATTTTCGGTATGTCGAATCATTCAAGTGAGGGTCACGCCAGGCCAAAGTGATACCCACAATTCAACTGATATATTAAGTCCACTTTTGTATGACCTCGATCACTGTATTGACGATCGATTGCATACGTTCAAAGGAATTGCGAGTTAATTTGAGATGACCTTAGAACTGTTTCTAAAAAGGGGTTTGTAGGCGTTCTTCGCTGCTAGAAAGGATCGGCCTTAAGTAGCGCGAGCAGGGTTATCAGAATCTTATCCTTCTTTAGGTTAGCCAATGTATTACACCCCTATCTCCGCTATGGGGACTTACTGACTGTTTGAAACGATAAGCAAATACGCTCAACTTCTTGTTGCCAATAATAATAAAAAACTTTAGAACGAGCGTTGTATACAACGTATCTGAATTGTGTAACTAAAAACAGAAATGATAAGAACCACAGACTGCTCAAAATATTACATCAGACAAACTTAATCTTAGTAACAAAAAGCGGTTACGTTTCGAAAGATTTGATAGACGTCGCTGATAGATGTATATATATCTATATATTATAGATGGCAGCCAAATCTAATTTTGGCTAATAAGGAATATTTTAGACCGTATATTTGAGTGACCACGATGAAGGCGCTTATAGACGAGATTTTTCGAAGTTTGTTTGGCCTCATTGACAATCTGCGAGGTCACCGTGGCCTGGGAAAGTGTCCATTGGTAACGCAACTATCGTTCTCATTCCGAAGGGTCAATTTGTCGGCCGCTTACCTCAACCAATTTTCCCAAAATTTGTCGCAATTACAGATAAGTTAGTCTACGAGAGGTAAGCGCTAAGTCATTCTGCAGCTGTTTATCCGTAGCACTGCGACGGCGAATATACGCTTAAGCAATTTTCAGGCAACTTGCGACGGACAGATAAATAAGCTTCTTTGGAGATTTTCCAACAACTACCACTGAAATGGGGAAACGCCTAATTTGAAAACGACTGTTTAAATTGGCTATTTAAGTTTATCTTCGTCTAATGTTTCAACTTATTGCCCCGATGGACGATCGTGTACTGATTGATAAGCACTGAGTGCTTATGCTAATCCATCGCTCATTTGACGTCGATGCTTCTAAAAGTGAAACCCCGTTGTCACAGCCGGCGCGTCTTTGATGCCCACTTTAGGGCGGTACCAATACCACGTTTGGCGTACTGCGATTCCACTGCATGTTTTCATTTAGAAAGTTGTCCTCAGAACGCACACTGTTAGCATGGCAGGCTGAACAGACAGCTGCTTGCCGTATTCACTCGTCGAACAGAAGGTAGATCAACTGAAATTGTTGCACACAAGGCGCCTGAGCTACATTTGTGAGCATCTTATAATATTACTGGCACTACTCCACTCCTTGTCATACAAGGTATAAACAACTCAGATCTTACATATATATTTAAGCGGGATGGTGCGGCTAAATTGAGAATTTGATTTTAGGTTTTTAAAAATTTATCCGACTAAATTTTTACGGCATTTTTTGTATATGCTAAAAGTGTCATTCCTGGCGGTCGTATTTATTCACTACGTGCACCATACACCGTGCCTACACGGCTCGGGACTTAGTTCAGACACATTTTTCTGAGATAATCCGCAGACAACCTGTTATTAGTAACCGTGTGTCAAGTGATATTTGTAGATCGAAACTCGTTGAGGAGTCGCTTAGATACGCTATCTATAGGAAGGCAGGTCCAAAGTCCTCAAAAATGCAAAAGTTTAAAACAGCCTAAAAGGTTCAAAAAGTATGCAAAAGACCAACTATTATAGCCTATATAGGCGACCCAATTGAGAATCATCTCTCTAAAAGGACTCTATAATTCCTATATCAATAGCGTAGATGTATGAAAAAAATGGCTTAAAAAGCCATTTTTGATCGATACTCTTTTGAGGGCCTTCCGGCTTGCTTCGTAAAAATGCGCTTCAAATATTTCAGAAGCCGCATGCAGACTGACCATCCGTCGAATTTAGGTAAAAAATGATGTTTTGGATCTGCATGAAAGGTTTGTCAAGCGCGGAAGGATTAGCGAACAGCTGATCTTCACTTAGGTTCTAAAAACTACGTATTAATGTTGGGCTGTGACGAGGTTGTGTTGTTCCCCTACCAAACAATAGTAAATTATTGAACATATGTAGATATACAGTGACGGACAAAGATTGCTAGCAGGCAACGGCATCTTTCATTATGTAACACGTTCACTGTGACATAATGGGGTAATTGGAGCGTGCAATTAAACATGTTCTTAAGACATGACAACAGTCATTTTAACGTCTAGTAGCGTAAGTAAAAATGATGACCCTAGGCAGATCAGCACATGAAAGGTTGGGTCTACGTGGTATCTGCTGAAATAAGGAAAGAGGGCCAGAGCAATTTCTATAAAGAAGCAAACGTAGATCTGTACGACAAGAATCTCTTGAACGATTGCTGCTTTCATTGTTAATTTAAAACAGTTTTCTTTGATAATTATATAAACAATTTAAACAGTGCGAAACGGCAATTAGTTATCAATACTGAAGTTGTACTATCGTCCAACTAGAAAATATCAAAGCTTTGAGAAGATCTATTGGTTTCAGATGATCAATTATTAAAATTATACGATCTATGTTATGTTTGATTTAAACTTCAGTTATTCATCTAAACTTGCAGATAATATTGGGAGAACGATAGGTTTCTTCTCGAGTAAAGCCAAACAAAAATATGTGCAGTATAATAAGAAAGTCTCAAGTATGAAAGGTGAGAAAGATTCACGGTATATTTATATTGCAATCACTTTATAATTTACTTAAGCAGGTAATAAGCTGTTATTTATAGTCCTTTGAGCAGACCAAGCAATTCCTAACCTTTCTGTTGCAGGTCCATGACTCTATCGCAATTGAATTATGACATACGATACCGAAAAAAAGGAAATAAAGATGCTAGTAAAGATTACCAGAAAAGCTAGAAACTTCCGATAGCTATCGTAAAAAAAAATTTGCAATATTCTATTTAAAGCAATTTACAGCATTTCACATTCATGGAGATAGGCAGGAAAAAGAAGCTATAAAAGACGATAAAGGCGCAATAACCCTATATACGTGCTTCCGAAATCGTAGAAAAGTTTTTTTCCAAGATTCCATCGTTTAAGTTTTTTGCTGTCGATGATTTTATAGTCCAACAATAGAGAATCCATATAGTTTAAAATTCAAAAGGAAAAACTAAACATTCTACCTTTTGGGCTGGCAAAATGTTAGCTTAAAAGCATGTATGCTGACCGATTTACTACCGATTTACCGAGTTACTAATAGTAACTGGTCAGGACGTATAGGACATATGTCAAAACCACGAAAAGTACTAATGCATCTGTTGGACGCGTAGACATATTGTTTATGTTGGACCCTGCGAAAGCTTATATTTAATTATTATAGCCATCAGTGCTACAAGCTAGTGGATAGAAGTGTTTCCATTTAGATCAGAAGGTCACGTTAAGGGGCCTACTTGGGATCTGGGTTTTCTGAAATATTCTTACTTGATAACGAACCGCAACTCATGAGTGCAACTTTTAGAAAGTTGTTGCACGCTGGGGCTACTGACCACATCTTGACGGTGCCACGTAATCCAGCAACTTATCACGCAAACCATAAGCTTCTCAAGGCAAATAGTAAACGAGCTAGATAAAATTTATTCAGAGCGACAATTTAGATATCGACTAATCCTAGCGTGTGAACGTTATATACCATTTAAACACTACAGGATGCAATCTATATTAATGAAATCAGATCAATAGAATAACAAGCCCAAGTAAAAGCGATCTAAGATAACCATCACTCTAGTCATATTGCTAGTCAAACGTAAGGTCTTTAGATATAATATTCAATCGAGCAGGAGTAATCTTTATGAAAATTCACAACGACTAATCGAGGTATCTCATTAAGGACGTATCAGTCTACCATGGACACTGTAACGTGTTAAAGTATACCTATTAAACCCAGTTAAAGAGGCTGATAAGAAATATCATCGAAGAGTAGCGCAGTCTAAGTCTAAATTAGAGCACATTCATTTGATAGTATGTAGGTAGGTGTAACGGTACCTATTCTTATCGTGGTTAGTATATTGAAGGTTCCCGATAATCATCTTTATAGGATAGATAAGGTAAATTTAGATTTTTTTTTGGGGAAAATAGATGTATCCAATTATATGGACGATCCAAAAAGACAATTCTGCGATCGTCGTCTACGTAACGTGGTAGGATATGAACTTGCAAGCATATGCTAGACCTTATTGTGCATTCAAGTGTCTGTAAAAAATCTCGATTCTGGTTACGACTATAAATTATGTCCGAAACGAATGAATAAAAAAAAAAACAAACAAACAAATCTTTTACAGAAAATTGTTACCTAGTCCTGTATTTATTTAAGGCGTAGTTTTCGTTATTGCTATTAGAATATCTATCATGTAATAAAGTGGATAAGAATCTCAACATCCTGAATTCAAAGGAACAATTGTATATACAAAGGCTTCTACTTAGCGGTTTCCTTTTCAATACACTACGAACCTACGTTTTCGAAAACGCACGGCAGTAGACCTGTAAACGTCTTTGAACAGTTTTAGTGCCTGTATCTGTTTATACCTGAACAAAGGACAGGGCCATGTCTTTTGAAATCGACAGCTGGAATTCTCAGTTTTGTTTAAAGCTTTTCGTCACGAATATGGATAACGAATTTTGGGACAAGATCGTTAAAATATGAATCTACACAACAACCAATAATGTTCCTGAAATTATAGAATGCCTCGTCGGAATGTCATCTTGTTCTCTTAAGCAATCGAGTTGTATGGTCGGATCGTGCACAAAGATTTTTTTGTGACGGTACGCAACCCCTCGATCTTCTTGGTCATCCGTCCGTACTATAGCGGCGGCGGCGGCGGCGGCGGCGGCGGCGGCGGCGGCGGCGGCGGCGGCGGCGGCGACGCTGCCATTCGCTACACAGCTGGCACCATATCATTCACGTAACTCGATTATCGTCCACCAAACTACGTTTCATCTGATAGGCAATACGCAGAGCTACTTCTAGGTCGCTGTAGACGACCGATGAAGACCGAGATGATGATCATTCGTATCCACACCACGCATATATCCCTTATTCCCTGTATCTTGGATCCCAGCTTTGAGGGCGGTCAGCGTAAGCGAGCCTGCGTTACTGGTTGCTTGTTTCTTAGCATTGTGCTAATTTTGTGAATAGACTGCTTATCTACTGCTTGCGCACGTATCAATGTATCGAATCTGTAGCATTCGATGAAAACAGTTATAGCTTTAAGCTCTATATTAAACCCCTTGGTTACCATATGCCACACAAAGAAGACGTCTTAGTACCGTTTGCCATGATGAAAAAGCAGACCTATCTTATAATTCACCATAATGGCCAGTTACATTATATAAATGGCACTGATATGTGTATCCCAACCTTCACGCCTTCTATAAATGTGTCTACTTCAAAGTCGTTATATCTCAACCTAATTTTTAAGCTACAAGAGTTCGTGTAGCTGTTTATACGTTTATCTCTTCTTCTGCTAAACGAAAAAGAGCGGGTCAAGAGAGAAATTGTTGTCAAAGGAACCGAGCCCCCTTGTTGCATTCGATGATACGGTTCGGGATCTAAATTGCTTCTCCCTGTTAGATGCGAAGCACTGCCATACGTTGAGGTGACCACCTCGTATTTTGTGATTGCTGCTAATGGATCGGCCTGATAATAACTCTTGATTGCGTTCCCAGTCGTGGCAGAAGTCTGACCATAAACGTAGTCCAAACTCAATAACAGGGTTTCAACCGGCATAAAACACTTAAGACTTTTTACAGGTATTATTTTTCGCTTACAGGCTTCGACTAGTTCGCGACTGGGCAAATGACCTTTGGTGACTAGGTTGGACCCAGGTCAACGTACAGATTGTTTTTCTTCTTCGAGCAGACAACACAATTTAATCACTGACGCCGAATCTTACGTTGTCGTAGTTTAATGTAGCGAATGGAGCTACGTAGCGATGTCTTAGTTGGCTTTAGTAAGCCCCACACCTACACTTATTGTAAGCTCGCTGGCGAATCCGATCGGTTACTTGTTTTTCATTTTAAACTTTCACGCTGCATATGTAGACTTTCTTTAAAAAACTTGTAATTAGCATATACTATTGCGTAGTGTAATTATTTTTTGTGTAGTATATTTTTATTATTATGCTAGTACAATAGATTCGATCGTCCTGGCAAAAATTCTTTCGGTAGATAACGCTTTCAGGGCAGTACGCTCTGCTTGAGTGACCGGGATTATAAACGTAATATCTGCCCTCGCGCTACGTTGCGGAAGGGGGCGTGTGGGCTATTAACAACATAATTATTTGCCGTGTTGTCGTCTTTAGGTGTTGGCGATTTTCCTTTTTGTATTGACATCCTTCGGAATACGCCCATTTAGCTTTCCTCGTTCGTTTGTAATACTGCTACTCTTTGCGTCGCACCGCTCTAATAGAAACAAGGCAAAAAACAGAGGGGCCAGTTACCATACTCAGCGCAGCGTGAATCAGAAATGCCAGTGATTCTCAGTCTGACCGACCGGAACGTTTGTGTCAGCCAGTGAGAACCAGGAATGACAGGGGCAATTACCACATCTTTAGTCTTTGCTGTACGCTAATTATCTAACCTCTGTCTGCCCTCACTTTCTTTCGTTTGCCGCCATCGTTTGCCATCGCTCTGTTCTTGTCTGGGCCCTCACGTTTGAACCCCCTAGACCCATTTAGAGACTCCCATTCCTGTGTCCACAAAATGCGACGACGACGACGACCGCGACAAGGACGAGGAAAGAGCGCTGCGAATTCAGATCGTAGAAGCAGTAGCGTTTGTAATGAAACGAAAAGCGCATGATATGTTAAAACTGCGGTGCGTTTACTGCGGTCTCCTCTACCAACAGACTGAATAGAACTGCAAAGAAAAGCACTAGTGGGACAATCACCGCCGCTCAAGGCACAGCAGATGGGACGTGTCCTAGCAAAGCCACAACGTTGTCTACACAGGACCACCAGTTTTTCTAAACACTGCTTCGTGCCAAACTCGAATACAATTTAAAGGGCTGATGGCATGAAAGCGATCGATGGCCGATGGATGACGATCAAACCGTCAACGAATCGTCTTTATTAGGATTGTAATTCTTGCTCCTATTACTGCCCCGCAGATACACGGTTATGAAGACCGTAATGCTGAAAAACGTCGCGTGCAAGCAATTTTGGATTGAGAGACAAAGCAGAGCTGGACATTTGCCGTGCGGCCATTAACTGAAGGATATGGCGCGGTGAACGGAAGGAGGACATGTGTAGTAAAATGCAGTAAACGTTGCATCGACGTCTTTTATGAGGACTGCACGACCAAAGAGAGCGACAAGCGGGACGGGGATGGGCCAGTAGTGGACTGAGGAAGAGAAACGAAGGGAGTAGAAGAGAGGAGGAGCGATACACGAAACGAGAGAATGAGGCCGCTAACGGAAGAGATCTATATAAATGTTTTCGTATACGAAAAACGGATGCAAACAGTAAGGGTTCATAGAAGCGTTTTGTCGTTCATGAGCTTCGCTTAGTCTCTAACAATGAATTAATAAATTCAAATTAACATCAATTTGTTGTATATTAAAAGAAAAAAATTATCGACGAAAATATTACTATTTTTTACAAATTCCTCTAATAAAAACCGTTATTATATTTTTTTTTATTAAGGGGAATAAAAAATGAATTTTAGTTTGGATTTTAGTTAAAAATGAATAGTATATCTATTGATGGATCTGAGTATACTTTAGTAGTGTTTTGCAAAGCATAAGAAAGTGTACAGTTGACAAATAACTACCGTCTGTTTGCATTTATCCTGTTTTTATAATACGTGACACACATGTACAGCTTAGTACGTATCGCTTATAAGAATGCTTTTTCTATTATAGTACTTATACATAAATCTATCGTTCAACTTCTGCAGTCATATATCGTACTGGCTCGTATGATCATCTCATTCTTGGATATCTAAGAATTCTCCATATTTATATTTTTACAATTTGTGTATGCGACACCGCTTACGGTCTTATATGTATGTATCTGTGGCAAGTATTAGCTTCTAAGGTACCTACTGTAGAAACTAACATGTCCTACGCATATACACAAATCGAATTAATCAGTTTCGACATAGCGTTCAGATCAGTGTAAGTATAAGCTTCTTTTGAAGGTCTTCATATACAGGCTAAACTCTAATTGCGTCGCCAATCACGTTCACCGATGTAACTTATTGATTATGACGTTACATAGCCTTCGAATGGTCGTACACTATATCCTACGCAACAAAGTTATGCCTGCGTATGCACGTTAACCGCTAGTTACCCATATCCACAGTAATCTAATTCTGCCGATACGTCTATGTGAAGACCTTCACCGACAGTATATAACATTGTTCATGGCACGATGTTTTCTTGTAAACTTTGGGAACTTCTGGCAGTGTTCAACTTTATTTACGGCTCATGGCTGTTCGGCCATTGAGAGTGGTCCTGACGATTTCAAAAGTTGCTTAGAATAATGTTTGCGAAAGCTAGCAGCATATAGTCTAGTCGGAGAAGAACTGATGACAATGGGGATCAGGTCACGCGCCTCTGTCTGTCAGTGTAGTGATCTGTCGAGGGCGGCTGTTTAGCGACAAGCATACTTACGACACTGTCACCTCGTAGCAAAACGGATCGCCGTATGTAGAGCACGTTTTAAAGAACGCTAAAATCTAGGCTGAGTGCTAGAGACAGGTAGAATCATTATCTTCGTGATTACATACAGAGCGCCTCAAATACGCTAAATGGAATAGATATAGAAATATTAAGCGCATTTTAAGAATGTGCAGAACATCGAAGTTAAACACATGCTGATTCTGGACGCTCAGTGTCCAGCATAGGGATTCTGAGCCTTAAGAGGGCACGTGGGCTGTCGCTGCCCGCAAAGCAAAATATTTTATCTAATAAGACAGAAGCTCATAATCTAGTCTTTTATCTCATAGCAAAAGCAGAAAGTTGTCTATTAAACTGTGAGAGACAGACGAGACCACAAACGCTTCCAAGCCTGTAAAAAAAGACCACACATGTAAGCTGAAGCAAAGCACGGACCAGGTTAACTGAACTGGATTCAAATTTATAGGGCATATATACGATATAATCACATTAACCTTGGCTCAATATAGAATGACGGTAAAAACGATCAAGATCAGCATCAGTAGCAATCGGTGATTGTCTGTAGCACAAATTTCCCTTCCTATTGTATATGTAATACATACAGTAATCAATATGCAGGTAGCTCACTTTTCAATTTTGTTCAAGGTCGTGCTTTATTCTGAAACTAATTAAGGTGTTTGTCCTATCCTGTGGTGTAGTATATATACGCGCTCCTCGGGCTGATTTTAACTCCGATGTACACACCTTGTATGTACCATTATAGTACACCAGCTCTGTGAAACCACTCGAAATCAATAGCTTCAATCAAATTTATGCAATATATCCATGTTTACACGTGGGTAAACTATTTGTTGAGAGCTACCTGAACAGCAAGATAACAATACCTATTCCGATAGATGACTTTGTCTTCTGGGAGGTAAACGACCATTTATGGGGGTCAAAATACGAACTACATATGTGAGAGACTTAATAAAAGTGCTATATATATTTCTTCCAGGTAAAAACTGGAATATATTTTGGTGATAGTCTACTTTCGGAACTAAATACGCATCCTTGTCAGCAGCGACGGCTACAGTCGGCTCCCTGAATCGATCAGATCGTGCGAGTAAATATAGGCTAGCTATACGGATAAGTGATTGTACGACGTATTTGTTTACTATTTGGACGTTTTATTTAGTTCATAGGAACATGGTGCTTGCTGACGCACATTATCACTATATACTATAGACCAATATGCTATGTTGAATTTGAGGTAACTCAAAATGTAAGCTGCGTCCGCTAATCATTCATTATCGGTCGTCTGTCAGTCCTCTTGAGTCACCTGCACTCGGTCGTATCCACAAGTTACTCTTTTAAGTAATCTACAGCATTGAAGTTTCAACTCGGCTGCTGCTGGGCATTTTATGCCCATTCCACAGAGCTTTCATGAATTGTACTGTACGTTTGCTAACTTCTTTTTTTATTGGTTGAAATCACTATAATTTAGAGTCGGTTTTGCGGAAGCTTTTCCGCCTTCATGAGAAAGCCTCTGCGATGAAACTAGAAGAGAGCCCGTCCTATAGCTGGTCAAAGTCTGGTGATATCGGGGAGAAGCCTGAATATCGGATAACGTCCAGAGGCTACTGAAGTTCTTCAGGATACAACCGCTCGGAGGTAGATAGGGCAGACAGCGAGATTCGTATCGGGCACGTCTCGTTAAATATCATCCTGCCTAGAACAGCTATGCGATATCTGGTCCACCGGGTTAGCGTGTGTTTGAAACGGTCCTTCGAAAGGCAAGCAGCCCAGACTCAAACTACGCCAAATAAATTATGAAACACCTATTACGTTCCTTCTAGTTGTTAAAACAACCGTGGTTATTTGCCCCTAATTTAATCATCAATATTAAGATAATTAGTCGAAACACATTGTCCTTGCGTCGCTTATAGAGTATTTACTCATATAAAATTTTCGATATGTAAGCATCCGCTAGGCAAGGTATCCATAATAGAAACATATTGAGTCGTATTGCCCTCCACTTTGCAACCACCTAATATATGAATACATTCAACGAAATGTGTATATACAAGATAACGGCGATTAAATTGCAGCTTACGTGCAATTGGAAACGTATATATTAATAGATAATTGTAGCCTTATTGTGCACCTCTATAATCGCACGACTCTTCAGGCAAACATATAATTAGTGCGCTCTGCGCAAGCGATTTCAATTAGTTTTATGACTGTTTGACTGCGGAAGTTAGAAATCGGTTTATAGCCGTATATACAGCAGGTCCTTCAGAAATTTCACATGTACCGTTGACCCTGAGTATAAAGCTACTCTAGACCCGCCAGGGGCGTCAATGTGCCTTCATAAATTTGCGTGCCGTATCCTTGTATAGGACACCTATTCAGGACTTATGAAAATATCGTAGCAAATAACAGAATCAGCTTCTTTGATTTTGTAATGCTTTAATTTACTGTTTGATATTATTATCTCAAGTAAAGTTCCATGCAGATTTCGTTTGCTAGGCTTGAAAGATTCTGCTATAGGAAAAGCAAGAATACAAGCTTCAAAGTAAGTTTGAATATGTGTAGGCTAACACGTGTTCGTGTCATAATTTTAATTCCTAAGTAAACTTTGAAGGTTTAGTGTGATGCTTAAAACGAACGTATCTGCCGAGTAATATTCAGAGGCCATTAAATCGTTCGACTTTTTGACAGCGAAACGTTTCCCAAATCTGAGCGGGGCAAACCGGAGATCACTCAGCCTCTACCGATACCGGATCACCTTTTTCTGAACCGAAGGATTTCTACTCGCTGGAATACGATAAGCCACATCAATCCCAAATGTCCACTACAGATCCACAGACGACTGGTTAATATTCGAAGTAATTGTCACCTAACCGATTTAAGGGCCGACGTCCTTCCTGTACAGCGACATGCCCACGATACGTTAAGAAAAGCAAGTTCAATAGAAAACATATAAAAAAATACACGAGTTGCTCTTCTACCGCATAAAGGATATTCGACTTAGAGGGCAAACATTCATCACCGTGAACACCAGGTTTAAGAGAGGGGTGTGTGTGTGTGTGTGTATTTTACATAGGTGTCATGCTGGAGAGATACTAGTGAGCTAGCCAGGCGAAGAACTCAATAAAGACGACAAAATGTTAGGCCTGTAACTGCCATAGATTCAAGTGATGAGCAACTGATGCAAGGAACAACTTTGCATTATTTTCAAAAGATGTGTAATGTAATTTTGGCTACAACAGCCGGTTTAAGCAGTACGCCGTCCGGCATTCCCTGCTGGAAGTTAGTTACATTTATTTCTTTGATGTGATCAAGCGAGAATTAACAGCTGGCGCTTAAGTCTCGGATAGGGTATAAAGGCTTTACCTACTAGCCAATATGTTGTTACTCTCCGTTCAAGGGACGACCTGTTTTTAATGTACATATATATATATATAGATATATAGCCATTAGCCAATCAAATAAGATGACCTTAAAATTTTACGCATTGTTGAGCTTGATTAAAAAGCTCTGCACTCAAACTAAATATCTACATATGCGAAAAATGCTAATGATGGCACATATAACGACACTCACCCTGTAGAAGCATATTTAAACTCCTTTTAGTAGTTGGTACCTCTGCCCCGAATTCTTGACTACGATCACTGCCCCAACCCGATTTGCTCCGAACACATTTTCCCACCATAGCCTCCGGTCTTGGACACACATTTACCGTACTGTAGTTTTGGCTTGCAAAATATTCGTAATCTTCTGTCTGGCCCGATTTTCCTTTTGACATCATAGCACACGTTTTTGATCGGATTTAAATCGACTGACTTTCCAAGTCATGGCAAGACCTCCGAGACATAACGACTCCGAACTCTTTGTTTCTAACAAAGACCACAGACCGCTTCGAAATTTTTTTTTTTTTTGTAGTACACTTGAAGTGAACCCGTCTCCCTGCTACGTTTCGTTTTATTTTCAACTTTCTTTCATAGCATTTAGATTCTTAGCCATATTGTCAACAGCAAACCTCGATGTTCCGACTGACTCGACAACCTCCCTCGCGATCGCTTTTCTTCTATGGCTCTGGTTATCTGGCATGTTAGAGTCCGTTGTTCTTCCGTGAGTTATGTATAGTTATAAAAATCCAAAGATAATAATTAAAATTTATTTCGGTCACAACGTCGTCATGGTCATCGAATGGATGAGAGTAACAGTGATTATTGCTGTACATCTCGAACCATCGTTGCCTCAAGGCGGAACCGGAGAGCAATATTGTGCACAATAGCTTGGATGTTTATGAACGTTGTGCTAAACAGTTATAGTAGCACATGTTGTAAGTCATGTAAGTTAGATTAGCATAGACATAGCTTAACTTATAAATAAACACCGTCTTTTTTGCCTAGCAAAAAAAATATCTAGCCTTTCAATCGGATTCTAACGATAGAATAACTGATCAGTTATTTGGTTTATACAAAAACATTGTTTAACGTTTTTGCCAACGAATAGTTTTGCATAGAAAACCGCCCTTGCAGATGGGTGTTGCTTGAGAATGAGAAGCCATGTTTTTTACGGTGTTCAATCGCTTCATAGGACATCCGAATTTTTGAGTAACTTGCCTACCTATAGTTGTATGACTGCTATTTACTTTCTCGCCCGACCCACGAATCATCTGTCGGTCGTCCTTCCGAAATTGCATTGACCTTAGATGGCCGACTGAAGCGGAGTACATCCTCCAGTTTCATGATGCCATTCTTGGACTTCGCAACGAGTCTTCTTAGAGTTCTCGCTGTACCCGGTGCGAGTATCCAGTACTGCTTCGGCAGCTGGTTGATTCCGGAAAAATCATATTATATATAAACGCAGAGAACTGATCTCAATTATCACAAATATAAGTGAACTAAGCTAAAGCGATATTTGAGGAACAATGACTCGAAAGGGACGTACTTGCGTCAATGTTTCACCATGAAGTTTGCCTAAAACCTATGCAATGGACAAACGTTTTCAATCGGTCGTGGATTTCCATATTAAAGGGCTTAGCCATCGAGCTGGCATACGAAATGTACGATGATTACATGCCCCTATTGCATGTCTCGCTGTAGTAATTAGAGTTGGAAGCATTTTGAATTGGACGAATCACAATCATTCTTCTTTTACTTAAATTGCGAGTTAAATATTAAAAGTTAATTGCGACCACATCGACGAATCTGTGAGTAAACTGTGGTACATTTAATCATGATCGTCCGTTAATGACAATCGTTTTACCGAATCGGATTCTTCCTTCTTCTCTTCTATTTGTCTTTTTATTGAAAGAAGACTGCTTACACAGGGGCGACAATGAAGGTGATGTCGGACGCTCCTTGTTATAATCCATTAGAGCACGGACGGAATAGTAAACAAAGACACAGACTAAGCCAGACCTTAACTAAACAACGCGAATAAATTATTGCCAACGAATTCTAGTCCGCAAGATTTCGCTTCTGAGTTCAAATAGTTATTGGGATTGGGCTAGTTTCGGTAGGGTGGGACCGCGCGGTAAGATAGAAACCCGGCCATTATAGTGAGTTGCTTTTTCTGGGTGAAAATCCATGCTGTATTCAATGGCGTTCTTTGTTTGGTTCATCTCTGGCGCGAAGACCCTGACTGAGTCAGCAGATTTTTCTCGTTGCGCTTCACCGGCAGCAGCAGCTGCTACTGCCCCTTCCCTCGTTTCCACTGCCATCTCTCGTTTCCTTTCTTTTCACGTACATCAAGTTAGTCAGTCGGCTACGTACGAGTTCGCATTGAGTTGAGTGAAATTACCCACACATAGAAACCGAGTGGTCTGCTGCATTTACCCACCTTTCACTCCTGCTCTAACCTTTTAGTGGAGGGCCGACTAAGTGAAGGAGGTTCTTTTCGGTAGTTGCACCAATTCGGATGAGAGACCGATGACGTCAACGATGTTGGTGTGAAGCGGGTGGCAAGCGACCCTTCTCAAAGATGCGCTTTGCCTTGCCCTACTACACTTACCTTTGGCGACGCTTTGGTGTCTTCGTTTGAAGCGAATCAAACAACGGAGTAGGAGGAGAGGGGAGGATATACAAATTTCATGGTCAACGAGGCCAAAGATACTAGGAAGGAAAAAATAAGGAAATTTTTTTTTGTTGAGAATTGTCTCACTGAGCAGTACCGGTTAGGCTTAATAAGAGCTAAGCGGTGTTGTGAACTTTTACTAAATAATAAGGAAGCGGTAATATGTCGAAAAAATTAGACAGAAAGATGTAGCCGGAGAGACTCGAAGGCCGTGGGTGGTATAGAGAGATAGCGTGAGAGAAAAAGATGGCCACTGAAGAAGTTCATTGAAGTGAAATAACGACTCGTTAACAGGAAGATGCCTTTGACTCACCTTTACCGGAGACGAAAAGTTAAAGCAGCGACTTGGAGGAAGGTTTGCTCTCATTTACCCTGTTTTGTACACAAAAGGTGAAGAACAAGAACGAGGAGATCAAACAGATTCGTGGACCTTAACGTCTGGTACTACATTGAAAATGTATTATATGTAGTAGCTGGTTGAGTAGTAATTCTCATCTTTTTCTGCTGCTGCTCCTGGAACACTTTATTGACTCTGTAACGTACTTTTTTATTACTAATGATACTCTGCGCTTCCCTTTTTCGCGTTCAAATAAGTGTCGGAGCACCGTTGACCTTCCCCAAGGCGGCCGATAACTGCGTGCCCGCAAGTGCTACGGCTGCTGCTACTATTAAGTGGTTTTCACTGTCGCCTGTCTGTCCTAATTCTCCATGGCCTCATACTGAGGCCATCAAATGAGTCGTTTTGGCCAGTTCCGTGATGACTAAAATAGCAATAGCGGCAAGGGCGATTCACCTCAGTCGACCAGCTCACCGACCAATAGGGAGAATGCGGCGAACCCCCAGAACGGAGAAATCATACTTTAGTGGTGTGGCGCGCTAACTCGCTAGCGGCGCATGAATCGTATCTGATAGATGACAGTTCGAGCAATACGCTTAACCGGAACGTGTAAGTTTCCGCGAGCGATAGTCAGTACCCTAAGCGGACCTGCGCCCGACACGGGTCGATTCAGGTGAGCGCAGTACCGGTGCCAGAGAAAACCCTCAGAAGCCATCTAGGCTTCGTACATTACCGACCGTCCAGCCGAACCGCTTGTCAGGGAGCCATTTGAAGCAAAAGGAAGACTCATCATTGATGACGCAGGACATTGGAATAATACTGGGCAACTAAACATCTTCTTTCGAGTCACCGCAGCAAACCAGATCTGAGAAGTATCCTCTCAGGGAAAGCGGGCGCATGGCATAGCCTGCGTTAGTGGCTACAGGCAGGTCTATATGATTTGGGTCACACTAACGCGCTATTTATTGAAAAACGTGCAAACTCAGCCGGTTCCCGTGAAAACAAGTGGCTCTTGTACGCCTTCGTTGCGCACCTGTTTACACGATTATCTCGATGTTTTGTCTTTCGATGGTTACCATTGCCAGTATTACAGGGCTTTTCGGACTGAAAGCCGCGAGTGTGATGATCTCCGCGCATCCCGAACAAATCAAATCAGAATAGTGTAGTGGTTCCGCTTATCTAGACACTGAGCTTTTTCAGATCCACGGGCCCTGTTTGACATTTTTTCAAACGGATCCGTCTTAGACTATCACCTGCGGTCTTCGTTTTTGCTTCATTTTGCATTCGTTCCCTTCAACTTCGGGTTGTAGCCTACCTTGGAGAAGTCAAGGTTCGACCCAATGCGGATGGACAAGCTTTAAAACCGCCTTCCTGAATGTCAATAATCATTTACCCAACTCACAGATTCTGTAGTATGACATGGCAGTCAAATACAGATCCCACTTTCAGTTACCAATAATGAGCGACAAACGCATCGGTAAAATAATTGCTAACCTGAAATGGAAGTTGACCCAAGAGTCCATTATTTTCCTATATGAGAGGGAAGGTATTGTTAAATATTGAAAAGTGTCGTAAATATAACAGTTGCCTTCTAATGCTCACACTTGGACAATAACCTGTCGCTCTGTTCCGTGTTACGCTTCATCGATACATCAGTTCCGCGTATTTAAAATTTTTTGGCGTATTTTTAAGATTCGATGTTATGCTTTCTTCGATTACCAGCAGTACGGCCGAAGCATTTCGACCGTTGACACAGACATCAAGAAAGACCTGCTTCCAGTGAGTTCCAGTTAACGCGTAGCTATCTGCCAATATCTGTTGCTTCGGGAGCACGTTGGCTTTTTCGTCTCACCAAATGCCGCGAGTGCTGTTGTTGTCGTTGTTATTTTCGACGGCCCTGTTGCGGTTATCCTTTTTCCATCTATCGTCGACGAAAATTCTCGTTTTCTTTCGCCCGTCTTTTTATCGCGGCAGTCGTCAGCATCCCGCAATCGCATCTTGTAGTTCCGTTACAGGGTTTTGCCAAACAGCTTTGGCGTGTTCATCAGATCAGTCTCGCATACCTATTTCGTTCACAATACGAACGAATATGAACGAGGTCATATCCTTGGCAATCTGGTCTCCACGGAATGCTACACATTTTACCAAGTTTGCTTTTTTTTTCGTAAGAGACGGTGCCACTCGTGCTTCTCCTAGCCAAAGCTTTAAACACAGTAAATCTACTCCAAGTTTTTAGGATACTTCATCGTAAACTTCCAGGTTACCTCTAAAGGAACGTTTTTGCTGATCGCATGTAGCTCGGCATAGCAACATATTAAGTAGTAAAATTATGCGATAAGGGCAACCGGTACCAAAGTTGAAACAATTCTCTCTGGTCTATGTCTAGCCAAAAAAAAGCAGCTAGTCGTCTGAAAACTCAATTTCTTCGAAGAACATCCGTCAGATTGTTCTCTCACAAACTTCTTGACAAATTCTGGCTAACTTCACTACAGTGGTTTGTAATGGCCACCTTGGGCTTATCACTCGACCCGCTTACGTTTATGGCTTCACCTTACCATATCACGTTCTTTATATTTTATCACGTTTTAGAATAATGGTTTACGGAAATTACTATTTGGTCTAATGTATCATAGCATATAAAAGTAAACACTCGATGCGTATTTTGCCGCAATCGTTATTGATGTTTCCTACTATTAATTGTAAAAGCCTACGACACAATAGGGAGAAGTGTATTATTTCAGTGTCCTTAGGAAATCCATCTTGATTAGTAGGACATAAAGTCACTGTGATCGAACGTCTATTTGCGAATGAACTAGATTTGAGACACAAATTTCCCTGCTTGTGATTCCGCGAGTCGTCCTCAGAACGTTTGATAATTGTTCACAGATACAGCCGTTCGTTCGTCCATAGACGCTAGGCGATTCACTACGATGTTTGTGAAGCTCTCTCATCACTTGAATGCTGAAGTGGACTGTCGTAGATTGCGCTGAGACACGACCATTGGTGGCCAGCCCAGACAATTTTTGTACCTGCCTCGGCAGGCTTGTTGTGTCGTAATTGTTATATGGTGAAAGAAGAATCCCGCGGGACTATCTACTAAAATTATTCCTACGAAAATCTTCTAGGTGCGAGGTAAACGCGTTCAAACTGTCGTTTGATTGATTTTAGTTATTAAGGCAAGTTTCAATATTGCAAACAGCTTTATTCCGTAAAGGGTCTACGGTTTTCTATCATAAGTACATAAAAAAGATTTTTTTTCACCTTAATGACAGCTGTCTTCGTATAAACAATTCAGTGTTATATGCAATATTAGTCTAATCTTAATTATCTAATTCTAGCAAGGCTTGTTGTGACAGCTCTGTCTGCGTGGAAGGGAAAGCTGAGCTGTTGACAGGGCTAAATATATTACGTTAAAACAGTACGAAGCGTAACGTGATCACGATGCAGCAGATTTTGAAATAGCAACAGGCCGGCAAATCTAGTCGATTAATGATTACGTACTGCGAAAAGCGTGACCGCTGACGGTGACCAAGGCAGAAAGAAGTGTAAATGGGTACTCGTTACTACCTGATCAAAATTCTGTCGACACTCGTACTGTAGTCAAGGTCGAACGTATAACAATATGTACGTATACGATGGATTCGAGGCTCTATCCGTATACACAATACGTCAGGGGTAAATTGCGTCGGGCCTATTACCTTAACTTAAGGGACATTGACTTCTAAACAAAATTAAAACGCCCATTTTAGAAATCTCATCCTATGGCAAGCACAGGCATTGCAGTTTTCGGCTAAAATATTTCTGAACGCGAAGACTAATCTAAAGTATCGACCAAATCCATCTATGCTCTACTCGAGCGTCAGCAGATCGGATGGGAAACCGACAGGTGTGCGTTGTTCTACCGCGATAAACACCAAAGTGAACCGATAGAAGAAGAAGAAGAAATGCCGTGATAAGAACTGAATATGCCAAAAAATCAGTTTCAGTCAATTCACTACCGCTAGAGTCCTTACCAAGACTAGTACTTCAAACGAAGTGGACGAGAAATATAAGCTTGATAACAAACAAAAATGACAACAGAATAGGACGACGCTTCTAGCTTCTCCAAGCTGCTCCATTAGGCAAAATTACCTCCTTTGAATTAAGTTCTGGAAGATTTTCAGCACGTCCACCACTGGAAAATCACTCGCAAACACAGCCGTAAATATACGGACCAGATAAACAACTTAAAGCAAATGAACTTCAAGCATCGCCTGTGCTACCTGTAGAAGTCAGAAGAAGGTTTGGATTTGGGACATTTATGTCTTTACTGAGGTCTTAAGTTGACCCCCACTGCTATTATAAATATGGCACTCGTCACTAGCTGTTATAAAAAGTTACGCACAATTGCGTCGTGACGGGTAACTGGAACAGTTTTTGTGTTATTTTAGTTACAGCGTGACTGAGGGCTGATATGCGTATGTTATTCAGTCTACATCGGCTCGTTGGATATCTAATGGCTGCTGGAGTTTACGGCTAATTCTCAACGTTACAAAGATTCAATAGACAAGGGAAATCATCCTGTAGTATTGTATCATTTAGTTACCCATTATGTACTTAGAAGGCCATCAAAAATAGCTTTCGCTGGTTTCATAGAACGTGTTCAAGAGAATCTATTCCACAAAAAGGAGTTTACGTCGACACCCATGCCAGTTGGTCTATTTGTGCTTTAGAGGTTAAAAGTGTCGGGGTTTTTGATGCAGGTTCGTGTTGGACGAAGATAATGCTAGCTCACGCACACGTAGTGGTGTTGAGGAAGTAGGAAAAAACGCAGCTGGATGGTGAGTTATATAAATGAGAACAGAAATAATTAGAAGTATGCGGTAACAGGTGATACCTGAATAATGCGCAATCAGACAATGGACGTCGAAGTAGACGTTGACAAAATAGTGACTCACACGCCAAAATAAGCTCGTGAAGATACTAGTCAAGAACAACATCAATTACCCTACAAATTCCGCTAAATTAACTAACACCACGGGGACGGATACATGTGCCATTAAACGCATGTGTATACTTCTTGATCGTGTGAAAACCGTACTTGGAGCGCATCCTATAAGTGTCCTCGATTGAGTGACTTGAGCGACTGGTGAACACGACTCGAAATTACAATCACGATAAAGAGACGAACGTATGATGATTGCGCACTCAGTATATTAACCAATGTAGTAGGTAAGTGTAGTTAATGACTTTTTTGGTGACTCGGTAAGTCTGTGCGCCGGTTGAATCTGTGGACACGAAGCATCCCCACATGAACAGCATTGATGCCTATTTTCAGCACCTATGTTGTTATATAGCCAATCAATAAATTGTAGATCTAAACTGGTAAGGCAACGAACGCCAGAAATGAGATGACGGATATCAAGGTGAGACATTTGAACTAGTGCGGAGAAATCGGATAAGGTTATAAAGATGCATATATTTAATATTAACATCTTGATTGTAGCGCACCGCAACGCCTAGTAGTACAATACGATCCGTATCGGCAGTGTGGGTACTGTCAAAACAAAGGCCAGAAAAACAGACGCTAGCCCAGGCTCGTTGACAGACACCCAATATACAGACAGTATGTGTAGTGAAGGCAAAGGGAATTGAACTTCAATGAAAGTACGTAGAGTATTTTGCAAAAACTAATCCGATATAATGACCTGCGGGACTTATTAATAATATAATTGGAATTATAGTTACACCAGCTGTGGCGTCCTCGATCGATCGACATTTAATGCGTTACGGAAATAGTATGTAAGTGTCATGAAGAAATTATGTGCGTCAGGAAGCAAAAACTCACTTATGCATCATGTGCATACTACGCGCACCAAGAAGCTTAATAATTAGATGATAATTAAGGATATAAGTCGGTATTGGAGTTCGAGATAGAATATGTCTTGCTGGAATCTAGATAGATGCGTTTTTTTTTTACTGTAAATATGAAACAGGTACGCATGAATATTATTTAATCTATTATGATATACACTATGTATTAGATATAGATCATTCTGTATGCCTTCGACTTCTATCGGCTTTATGAAATGAAGTGTATAGAAAAAAGTCATCAGACTGGACGCAGCAGGACATGCTCCAGGCTGCAAGAGGCCTTCCAGTAAGATCTCTATTTGACGGTACCGCTTTGCAAGTAATGTCTGCGTGCTTATCGAGAAGTGAGAACGAGTAGCGAATCGACACATTTTGAGCTACAAGAGATATGTCAGTCTAGGGGCATGGTACTTATAATAAAAAAAAAATGCTTAGTGCGCTTACTGCTGTCAATAGCCGTTAAAAATATGTTTGTAAAGAACAGGAAGATAGCCCGTGTGGACACCGGACCAGGTTGAGATGACGCGAGTCTTGCGTGTAGGTTCGAAATTGCAGTGTTGCATATATGAACGTCCTGCGACAAAAAGAATGGCGCTGCTACAAGGGCGGAATAAGCCTTAATCGAAATTAGGTAGTTGTAGCTCATTGCAATATATTTTCGACGGGTACATTCAGTATTGTATTGTACAGATTATCTCTAGACCAAACAGAGCATGGTGGAAAGATCAATGAGTGCAGTAGAGAACATGTATATGCGTCTTGAGCGTCTGCCATACACTAATAATTCCAATAGTCATACCCAAAGTAAAAGCAGGCACTGTGGCCTTGTTCCGAAGCTACTTTCAAGGTTAAATTAAATTTGACAGATCTTTAACTGAATGCGTTTTGCATTTTGTGATCCCTGTGAAGAATTTACACAGTAGTGTTTTTAAGAGATTGTCTTGGACCAAATTTAAGATAGCAAAATCTGGCCACAAGAAGCTACCTGATAGTGGGCTCAGGCAATACATGAATCTCTTGTACAAATAACAAGAATACGGGTTCGCCTTAAACGCATAAATGCGTCAACCAGAACGATACTAAGGTTAGTCGATACGGAAGCACAAAATGCGATGACATCGTAAATGACATAGTACATCTGACAATAAAAAAAATATGCACTGATGCTGTGACACACACAAATATACCCTCAAGTAATCGATTGCCTCAGTTTAGAAATAGATGAAGCTTCTATAGCGACTTGCTACTATAAGCGCCCGTTGATTGCTACTTTGTTCCCTTCTATTGCCAATGGGTGCCATTCACTGGACGCGTCGTACTTTTCTCGCACTTCCAGCTGAGAGGCAAAAAAAAAATCCTTTTCGCTCCTTTAATACTGCTTCGCTCTATCTGTTTAAGCGAGCAGCGTCGTCGGGCAATGCCGCTGGGTATGTCTCTCGCTTAAGTTGTCTTTGAAGTACGTGCATGTGTTTGTGTTGGATGCCCGTGCAGGGAGCAGTACGGTGCCCGCCTTGCAATAGTGTCGGGAGTAAACGATGACTGAGGACGGAATAGTGAAACGCGTTGTTGAAGTATTTTCTTGAACAGTTAAGTAACTAGCGCGTATGCTTTAAATAACAGGAACAACGAGGGAGAACAGCGAGAAAGACATATGTAGGTAGCAGACGTACGAGCGGATCACTCATAGTAGAGAATATGCAAAAGGAGGCTAAAAATTTGGTTGAACACGCTGGACAACGAAAAAGGTGAAACCTTGAGCCATGTTATTAAAGGTTTGTCAAAAGACAATCCTGCGAAATAGATGAATACTTTCCTCATCTGCGACTCATAGTGAATTGGTGTCGTTAAGTTATCAGAACCGAGGCTTGCAATCTTCGTATTGACGGATCTGCATATAAACAGGAACAGCGGCATTCGTGAGCTATGAGGCGTAAATAATAGTGAAATAAATCTTGGAAAGGAGTGTATCTAATATACCTCTCGTAGTGCTAATAAAAGACAGAGGCTTTTTGGAAAAAGCAATTTTATGTACTGTTGCTTCATATGTCATAAGTATCAGTCTGATAGAGGAAACCATTCTGGGTACGCCATTGTTTGCTAATGTATTCAATCATACCGACACCTGTTGACCGCAAGGCTCGTAGGTAGGTAGGTAGGTAGGTAGGTAGGCAGGTAGGTACAAGGGTAACTCAGCAATGTAAACATTGTATTTTTTCGACCTAACCACAAAAGCAGAAGACAATCTTATTCATTGACTGCATGTTTAAAACTGCGCTTCTTAAGATAGTGCAGCTATAGCATCGCTACCGGGGAGTATGCGGACTGGGTTAGTAATGAACCGAGTCATAGGTTATCTACTCTTCCCTCCCCCGTACTTCTGTATATTGAGCAGGACAAACGGCTCGAAAAAAATTCCAGGTGTAGTCATGACGAATTTTTTTTTTCATTTATGCTTATTGCATTTTTTTTATCTAACTATCAATATGCTGATAGTTATTTGACAACATTTAGCTTATATTATGATACAGATAAAATAATGCAGCTTTTTTTTTATGTATTTGCCTGCTACATAAAAATGTTTCTGTGTGTGTTCTCTGCTTATATATATGTGTGTGATGAAATGCAGGACTCCGTGCAAAAGGCCTTAGGTAACTTTTAACTTAAATATAAAAAAACAAATATTCTTTTACGGACAATATATAATACAGTTAATTAAGCTTTTTTTTTTTCTGTGCTGGTAGTTCTGAACTTATGTTTAGACTAAGTTCAGTAAATCTTGTTTTTATGGATTATTGGTAGCGATATACGTTAAAATGCATTTCGTTCTTTACACGGGCAGCCCTGAACCTACTTCTGCTTACTATCCTTTTAGACTACTTTTAGAGCGCTTGTGTTACGAGTCCTGCAAAAACGTGTGGTCGGATTGTCGGGTAAAGTCCATTACCTGCATCTATATCTGCGAGTGGGCCCGCGTTTCCGTGAGGATTTTTTCTTTTACGTTAGCATGCGTGAACAATAAGGATATCGAATAAGACCGAATTTGACATAAAGCAATGACAAACACTGCAGCTTGCTGTTCTCGTTTTTGTTTTATGGATGCTGTTTTTAGACTATGTTTTGCGTCCATTATGCGACATTATATGACGGAGTATACTTGAAGAAGAGAAGAACGGGCTCGTATTGTGGTCGCTGCTTTATACAAAATTGTATTAAGGCTAAAAATAAGTCAGTTAAATCTATGCAATAGTGATCCCACTTCCTAAAATCACTCGTGTCTTTTTTTAGAAAATAAGATACCTGCTTATATGCGGTTACAGAAAGGTACATACACAGAAACAAAATGAAATACGAAAAATACAATTTTGTTTCCGCTATAGTAAATAAAACTACAGTAGATAAGCAATTTTCTTATGGTATGGTTTTCATTAGGTTGACGCTTGTGCACTCTGTTATTGGCTGACCCTTCCATGTCGTATTATGTTTAGCTTGTCTATCGAGTATAGGCGGCAAGAGGTCCGGATCGTAACTGTAGGATGGAACTTCGGATGTTGGTAGTGTGACGAATGAATCTTGCCTCACTGAGTGACCTCTATCTCCACCGTATTGGCACTTGCTATTATCTGCATGCTGGCACCGATTTCTTTCTTAGATTTTTGCCCTCATGGATCGAAAGAACCCAAGACGGATCGCTTGAGCTACAATTGCTGACAAAAACTCACGCTCGGTCACATAGACCGGTGAGTTTACGTATACATTTTTAGCAAAAATCAGAAGGCCACCATTGATTTTTTGAACACGCGCCATCATAATTAGCCTTGAACGTTCGTTTGGCTCGATGACCTCACCTTTGGACTTCAGGTGTTACCATCTGCAACGTGTCCATGTATAGAGGTTTACGTTATCGCCAGATTTCGATCTAACATGTTTGCCGCTTCACATAGCTGTAACGTAGTCAAGAACCAATCACGTCTGTAATGTTGACACAATCTGCCACGTAAATCTCTTATCCGACAACGGTGGCCTTACCCTCAGAGTTAGTAATGAAAATTAGCGTTGGCTTTGCCCTCAGTGATTACTCAGAAGCTGCTCTTTTCTCACCTGATCAGTTGATCAACTAGCAAGATAATGAATGAAAAAATCGCATTCGCTCTCATCATGTGATTTACTTTCATGAAGATCAGAAACAGCGGAAATGGCTAATTCTCACAAAAAAAAACAACGTTTCCATTTGCCCCAAAAATTTGCACCGACGAAACTCTTTTTAACTATATTTATAGATTTGAAGATGCTATCGGCAAGATGCAATAGATGTCATTGTCAAGCAGGCAGTCTAGCATCCTCTGCTGCGGGCCGTATAGACGCATTTTAATAAGTCTAAATTGCCTTTTTTAATAGCATAATTGCACGGTACCCGAGTGTGGACGTATACTTTGGTACGAACGAATTTAATGCCGAACACACTTTACAAAATAGGGAGATAGTGAGGGGTCTAGAGAACAAAAAGTCAACCGTCTGTCCTGGTTGCCCTTAAGGTAACGCGTGAATGGCTATATTTTCTGTAACCTTATTATAAAATCGTATCATCAAGTTGAGAGAAGAAGTAGGTTTATTGTATACGAACGTGCGATCACCCAAATGAGAACCTGTTTATCTGCTAATCGCAGAGACGTGCGAAATGGCCTAAGGAAGGTTAACGTAAACACCCTTTATTTAGTTATGAGGGCCGGTCTTCAAAAGCATTATTAACACAAACATTAAGCGTCAAACGACCAACAGTTAGCAGGCGAACTTTATGCAAAAACCATTACAGAACATGTCTTACTTCACATACATTGTCCGGCTATGATGAACGCTTTAGTAATAATGTTCCTGCATAGTAAATTGTCGTTTTTGTTCATCAATCCAATATATACATTACGATTTTGTTTTAGAATTTTTTACCGGACGCTCGAAATGTCTGTTGAACTCAAGGCGTATATTTTTTTTTGACATTTGAAGTGAGATTCATACCCTTTTGTTTTTAAATTTAAAAATTAATTCTTCTTTATTATTGATTTGGAGCGGTTTAAGTAGTCCTACGATAATTTGTTCAGTTCCTTTAATTTCGTTGATCCCCAACAGTTTTGAAAAATATGTGAAGGCTCGTCAGACTGATAACCTAGGAATTGAGACCTTTTGAAAAACTCACTAAGCCTTAGGGAAGACCTAAATTCAAAACTCGATGGCTGTGCGTCCGACGACTGTTTACCCGTAACTAAAAAAAGGCATTAAAATCGATCTTAGCGTTAAAAATGTCCTGGCAAATTGGATCTTTATTTTACGTTCCAATTGGGTTTGTGGTCAATAGAAGTTAGGTAGATGATCAATGGCTCTTAAAATACAGAGAAGAAAGAGTCAGCTATCAAGATAGCGCCTAAAAAGCTAATATATAATAATAATTCACTCTGTGATAAGAAAAATTAATTAACAACGAGCTACCATTTAATTATAGCTACAATGGAAGTCATTCAAAATGTCTTGCTCAATGCAAAGAATTTGGCTCAGCAAGGTTCCCTGTTTAGCAAATTAAGTTCACGTGTGAGAAAAATTAAATATTAACTTTAAACTATGACAGGTTGATATAATAATACACTGTTAATTGTAGATTATCTAAAGGCAATGTATATATTGTTGTTTTTTTCCTCACTAGCGGATTACCCGAACCTTGTGCGGTACTCATCTAAAGCCACTTTCCCTTAGTAAACATTTTTCGGACTTCCTTAGTTAACTACCATTGAGATTCGCTTCTATTTAATGGCCAATCTTTTATGACCCTG
>NW_019214385.1:0-67755 GCF_002532875.2 Varroa jacobsoni | reverse complement strand
GGTGTATATATTTGAACACATCAAAAGGTTTTTAAAATATTTGCTGTCAATTTATTTGCGAGCCCCTCATCAGATGCTCATCAGATTGAAGAAAACAAAAGCAATTTGCTGATTTCATTAACAAGAACTTAAAATTTCAACCTAAGTTATAATAACACATTAATATGTTATGTATTCCTCATCAAATCGTCGTAGCCTTATAATTTAGCTATTTTTTGTAGCTGGTTCTATTCTGAGGGACTCGTGTGCTTTTAAAGCACCTTTCATTGTCAAAGGTACGGTTATGAATTTTATTACCCAGCGATTAGAGGAGGTGATGATCTATTGAAGCCTGGTTCGGTACCTATAATGGGTGCAAAGTGAGGCCAAAAGGATCTCCAAGTCAAGCATTTGTAAGGCGATTTTCACATCCTTTGAGACGCGTTTCCTGGCGCTGTCTTTCAAGAAAGATCACCTTGCTTTATTTATCGGATTTTTGTATAGGACAGTCTCGGCCATGCCAAACTTGGCCATATCTACCCACTGGTTCGTTCTCTTGAAGCATTTCCCAATGTATAAGACCAAAAAAGTCTCAGTATTAAGAACAGTTTTTTCTTTTGCAGTGTCACCAAAGGAAGTGCTTCAGTGTCTGAAGTCAGGACTTAATTTTGTTCACTGCATAATAAGATTATAATGGTTATAGAAGAGAGAGAAAGAGCACTTTTGAATGTAACATAGAAACAAACAAATAAGGATAGATAAAAGCAAAAGGGAACATTGAAAACTAGAGTTACTTACGGCTTGAGGACACTCGTCGCCATTTGAGCTTAGTCCGCTAAAACACCGCATTGTCGAGCTTACGGTTAGAAAGAGATTAAAGCCAATAGGTAGCTGCGAGGTTATATTTACAACTGTCATTACTGCAATAACAACGTTTGTGCTTGGAATAAAAAAATAATGTTGTTTTTAATAATGAACAATATGCGTCAAACGATCATACAGAATCAATAGATCATGTTTAGTCTGGTGCACAACTTTAAATGGCACATTTCCAGTAAAACTCATTGATAAAAGATTTCTATCCTAGAGACGAAGGACTTAGTCTTTCTTGTAGAGATTTTGAATATCCCAATGAATTTACATCGATCTTATCAGTTTGAACATATAGTTAACCATGTTGACTACTGACGTTAGTGACTTGACTATCGATGCCGTCTAGAGAAATAAAAATTTTTAATATTTTTGTATAAGTATAATGTTGAGAAAAAGAAACGCATTAGTGTATGACAATAACCTCTCGTTATATGAAAGCATGACAGGTCAAAGGAAGTAAGAGTGCACATGGCAGAATGTACTATGAAGGTTGGAGCTGCTATGTAATCTGCTTTGGCTGACGAACTGTCCAGGAAAAAACCCATCGAAAAAATTATTAGTCCCAACGAAACCATCATCTATCTGTTGGACGGTACGCTTCCGTCAGGGTCATTGATCCATCGATAAGTGACAGGCGGATGGAGAATTAGCGAGCAAAGAATGGTGTTTTCAGATGATGACTGATGCGCTCTTTTCTCCTTTGAACTATCCCACCGACCGCAAGATCGGGAGGAGGTTTAGGGTTGAGGCTTAAGATCTTCTAATCGGAGTTAGCTTTTTATCATGGAACGACTGGTTGCGCAGTGAACACGAAGAAGGAACGAGGCGAGAGCAAGAAGGTGGACAAAAACTTGGGAGCATATTGATGTCCTCGGAAGTGCCGCTTGAGTTCACATTAGATCCTCACGAGAAGATGAGACCTCTCTAGTTGGGTTGGTCGGCTATTTATCTTCGCAGCTATCTCTTAAGCTACGTCTCGAATTCAGAGGACTGCTAAGGGACCTGAGCGGCTGGGCCAACCTGAGTCTGAACCCTTCGCTCAGGCCGTGATTTTGACACTAACATTCTTGAGCTACAACGTTCCCTACGCTGTGCTGTAGCGGCTTGCCAACGCTGTGGGCTGCCGCCGCTGAAGCCGTTATGAGTAAGATTGCGAAGCGCTTTCTTGGTTCAGCAAAACTTGCGTTCGGTTCGCTAGCTAGCTTTGCATTAGGACCTAGGCACACGGCGCATGCTTATAGAAAAGAAACGCAGAATGCAAAGAGCGATGGCGGCGGTAGTACAGAAGCTGCCTAGCGAGCCCCCAACGACGGCTGGCTGTACCGTAGGTTAGTAAGCTCTCGCGGCACTTAAGAGCAAGTGGGTTTCCTTCGGCTTAGGAGAACGAGAGAGGGGGCATTAGGGCACTCGTACAACCCATACGGGTCCATCCACACCGTTCCATCATTGCTTACATCTACCAACTCTAGTCTAAGCGCGTGTATTTTGAAGTGTGTAGCTGGTGTGAAACTCTATTTTTCGCCACAGACGCTTTCCGGTTCACCCTTCTCCCTAACGTATTTGGACATTTTCGGGACAAAAGTGGATTCTTTGTCCGTTCAGTCAGGGCTCCTTATTTCGACGAAATAAAGGAGCTACGTCTACCGAGCACCCATGGCCTGCACGAACCGTTGCCACAAGCAAATGCCTTATTACAGTTCCGCACTCCCAAGCCAACATTATATACGGCCTATTTTACCAGCACAAAACAACGCTGTGTCTGGTCAGCGACCAGGGCTCGGTTTAACACAAGGATAGTAAGGATCCTTCATTTATGTGATGGCCCTTTTGCCCCTGTATTGCTACACCTTATCCCAAGCACAATTTGCGTTTCAAAGCTTTTTTCCTTGTGTCAGTGACCTGCACTATAGCTATTCATTATTTCTACGAAAACTTTATTATCTACGCGTTATTGGAATGAACGGGCCAACGTACATTTGATGGTGTAGAGTATATTGATATGAACAAGCATTAGAAAAATTATCATATTTGTAATAAGACTTGAGTTTAAAGAACAACTAAACTTATTTGTGTTAGTAACCGATGTACGATACTATGTAAATTTAGATAAGGTCATGTCTTTAGTTGAACCTATAGGCTTAGTTAAATCCCTTTCGTTTGCATATTCATTGAACATCTCAAATCACTACTCCTTCCACATACCTGCATTCAACTTATTTCGAAAATCGCAGCTACACGTTTCCAAAGAATGAACAGTAAAAATGCCTAAATTCAGCGCGTAATCAAACGAAAGCCATGTTCAAACCCGTAAAGAAGTAGTGACCAAATGTGGCACAGGCATATACGCCCCCGTGATAGCTTAGTGTGTAACGTACCTTTTTGCTTGCTAATCTTAATGACACATTGTAGTCTAGGTTTGAATCTGGGCATAGACAGACGGTTCGTGTCATGCTGGGAGTCAGCCAACCGTCTGATGAAACGCCCAACGAGTAAAGTTCGAAATATATACACCTTCTTGTATCGATGTCCTAAAACAGTATATTAGGGTTATGCACTTGAAAACCACCATCGGAATAGTTACTGAAAATGCTAGATTGCTTTTATAGTGGTGAAATAATTTTAAAAACGTTCCAATGTGTGCCGTGTACACTGTAAATGACAAAGCAAAAAATTAAAATATTCCTTAAAATTGTGCTGTGTATCCCTAAGTATGTATAATCATTAACTAAACATATCTAGATCTAATTATAGACTAGTCTGAACGGAACTGGACGTAAATGTCTGAAGCTTCCTGTTAGTTCCCAATCTCGTGAATTTCAATAATGGCAGAACTAGTGATAGACACCCTGATGAATTAATTAACACTGGATAAATACGCCCAGTTTTATTTAGTTACTTATAGCAAAAGCGGGAGATATTAAAAGACAACGGCTGCAAGGTAAAGGCACCTCGTCTGGTGCTCGCATGAAGCGGGCTGATACGTGTCCATACGTATTTCTCGATAGCCATGCACCGCAATCGGCTTTTACGGAGCGAGACATGCTCCCTTGAGTTTTACGCTACGCCCTAAATATTAAAAAACCATCTATTAAGTATATCATCAACCCGTTTCACCTGACCGACGTTACTGGGAGAGATGTCCTAATCCCACGGCCACTGTCTCTTCACATCCGGCTCTTTGCCAAACGTCATAACGTAGCATTGTAAGAATCATAGCCACGGTATTAGAGTGATCCTGTCGTATGTGTAGGACAGTTGAATCCGCTCTTTATTGCCATAATTTGCATTTCTCCTGTTACTTGTGAAACAATGTGAAACAAGGACCCTACTTGTTCCGACATTCGTGGCCTACCCTATATATACATGTATATATATATTTATATACATTAAGGCTAGTGTATGTATTTGCTAATAACAGATTATTTTCAACCAATTCGTTGTGTATTAACAAAAGTAGGATATTATTTGTCCATCGAAAGTTTAAAAATTTCGCCAAATATCCGAATCAATTGGGTCGGAAATTGCAGGAAGTATGAAGCATGCGCTCCGAAAGCAACCACTGAATAAAGATCGCTTTTAAAGGTAGGTAAAGCGATAACCAGCGAACAAAGCACAATACTCGAACGACTATGTACATATATAGGTGCAAGTGTTTGTAGATCAAGGTAGAGCAACAAACGGGGGCCGTACCCAGGCCGTGACCTACGCGTCTGCTCACACCGGTGTCAACAACAAAGCGATGCAGCTCCTCGTTAGAGTCCTGGTATCCTCTAGATATCCGGTGGTTCAGTTGCCCAATGAATACACATTAAACATTACCACTTGGGTAATTGCAAAATGCACATTCGTTCAATTAGCTTAAATAAAGAGTGAATTTTCTGCTCACGGCTTGCTTCCTAGTCCAGATAATGTATGAACGTTACTTTCGTACTCAGCATTACTACGGACTATGAGTAGGAATGTAAATGTTTATTGGCAAGCAAGTAAGAAGTTTTCTAGCGGCTTCTGCGGCTTTGATGCGCGTCGTGTGAGAAATCTCAAAATGAGCTTGTCCATAGTCGCTGGCTACAGCTAACGTTAGAAGAGATATACTTAATTCGGGGCTTCCTCCTTCGCGCAGGAGCGAATCGGGAAGCGGTAATAAACGTGCTACTATCTCAGGTCTGTACGGGCACATGGTCTTGAGCAGGAGCGAAGCAAAAGAGTCTCGATTCATTCGCCCCGGTTCCGTATGGCAAACGAGACTGTAGAGGTAACTAGTACGCGTCTCCTATACAAGGTTTTGGCACAGATAGACAAAAAATCAGACGAAGAGAGCTCAGAGACGCTCACTCAAGGAGGTAATACATTCAAGTTATGTGTACCACGTATTTCATGAATAAATAATAATTCTTTAGACCATGTAATACACGCTTCCTCTCGTCTAGATCATAGTGTAATAATATCTACGAGCTTTGACAAAAAGTTCGCCGGGATGCTGGGTGATAGCTGCAACCACATTTGAGTTAGGCTAAACATCTTAGTAATACGTAATAAGATATACTCGGATATGCTACATGTAGGATAAACAAGTAATCTATGATGTGCCCGCGATCTTAAACATCACATTACAATGGTATACATCTATTTAAAAAATAATCGTACTATTTTTAGATAAACAACGTGCATTGGATTGAGCTATGAAAATAGTCTCTATTAAGCTTAAAGTTAGCGTGGATAACTTGAGGATTAACATCCGACAAGACGTGCCCACCTAGCACCGTACAAATATCATTACAGATTTTTCGACTGAAGTGAACGCGGCCATTTTTTTGGAACGAAAATTTCACCGTGCTATTTTTTTCGAATGACGAAGATAGAATATATTTAATGGCAGTACATTTGTTGTTTGCAAAGCTGAAATTTCGAATCTGTCGCACAGGGTTAGCGATACGGCCGTTGATTTCATGTTTGTAACTAGATCTCAACTTGATGACCGCGAAGCCGGCATTACCTGGCAGAAACGCACTGAAAAATTCCCCAGATGCAAGTCTACTTCATAGCTACATAATATGAAAGCACTTATGTGATCTAATTTTATAGGAAAGTATTCATCAAATACTACGATTGTTTCAATTGTACCTAGATCTTTCATTATATTCATCACATAAAATGTGCACTTCGTCATATTACCAGCACGAAGGCGTTCTATTTAAAGCACATTGTACTGAATAGACCGTATTTAGAGGCACCATCTTCATGATCTTCACCATCTCGAGACAAATAGCGATATGTTTGGCCTCTTAAATTCATGCATTGAGATACGGTTCCGATAAATGGGCTTCTAAAGAAAATGATTCGGTCATTGATAATATATGTGACTGCTCATTCGCTACAGATTTGATAGTTAAACAAAATATCGATGGCAAAGACTGTTGTCGGGGATATTTCCAAAGACTGACATATCTGCTACAGCGAGAACGAATTTGTTTACCCGTCGCGAAAGATGACGTTCGCGAGCTCTTTCAGCGATTTGATGAGTAAGCGACAAGCACTACATATATGGCTGGAGACAATATGTTGTTCGGAAAACACGATTCGGTTGTAAATGGGGAAGTAAAGATGAAAAAAACTCGTCTTGCGATTGCGGTGACATTCAGCTGCGGTCACACAGAACGCCTTGAAGCGAGCGCCATGTTGTACCGTGATTGCTCTGACAGCGTTAGACATCATTAACGAATCGATAGAGCTGTTAGGTGAGTGAGTGACGACTGCCTTCAGCACATTCAGTGGTCAAATGGCTTTTAAAGTCGTTATGTGTAGCGGCAAGAGAGTTATCGTTGTCGGTGCCGTCGTAATAGATCAACTATAGTGACCTCAAAGACGCCGTTGTGGTTCGAGTCGTTAAAGGTGCACTACGTCTACCGGGTAGAGCTTAGATCAATTTCGTCAGAGTGCGAGCAATTTTTTCTCCACGCGTATATCGGTGGTTAACCACGATCGTGTCTAGAGATAAAACTACCGCCATTCATCAGTGGCAGTATGCATAGGTCGCCCAGTACTCGCTGACTGGCTTAATATTCAAAATGACTTGGACGATATACGCCATTTCTACTTAAATATAGATATTATATGGAAAGATAAACAACACATAGAAATCATCGATCAGTGTACAATCTAGCATTTTCCTGCTGGAAAAAAACGTAGGCCCTCCTAAAAAGGTTATACAAATCGCTATTTGTAACTGTTATTGAGATCATGTAGAAAGGCGATCTCTGAGCCCGAACCGAAGTGCGATGATGGATGCGTTTGAATCAGGTGACTGAGCAGTGGCACCGATGGCAGTCGGATGGTAGTAAAAGGAGAATCAGTCAGGTAGAAAGAAAGATAGCAGGTCATTCAGATTGTACGACTTGAATCGAGGCATTACCAATAATGTTAGGAAACTCAGCTGGAGTGTGCGTTTCCATTCAGAAAAGTCGGAAACAGTGGGCGAAAAGCGAACAAAACAATCGCTTATGAGCCATTCATAGAAACTCCTTTTACAAAGTATTCCTATTGCCCGGGACGTCAAGGCATACGCCTTTAACATTACGGACCTTGCCATTCCGAGAAAGAAGGTATCAATAGCAAGTCGTCAATCTTCAGTAGGATGTGAATAGGAATAACTTTACACCCAGCTACCGAAATAGCAGTTTCTTCTTTAAAAGGCAATGCAAAGGGCGATAAAAGTCTGCGTGTTTACCCTAGAAACAACACAGGAATTACCTGCAGAGTCTAAAATGGCATCAAAAATTCAGGTTATTAAAAATCCATGTTTACTTTACAACGGTTCAGCGTGATATTCGTATACATTAGCACCGAGTTTGTACCATCAGTTTACCCGCTCGTCATCACTACTTCTAGGTAATCGAGAAGCCTAGTAAGATCTTGACTTAAACCCATGCTACGAATTTTAGGAGATTTTTCTAGCATGTTTTAGAAAAACGAGTCAACATTTTTTGAAAAATAGCTAAAGTCGTGTGCTGCCCCTATTATTCTTTTGAGGTATTCAGTGGTTAATTTTATCATATTTGAGTCCTCTAACTGCAATGTTAAGCGCACTTACCCCATGCCTACAGCTCTTCTGAACCGTTCCTTCTTTTCCTTTGTCCTTATGCATTCTACATGATCCTATTTATGAACAGGATCAGGCTAGATACCGATGTCCGATGTTCGAGGAAGGAAGACCGTGCACGTGGTCTACCGTTGTTAATATACTGTTTTGCGCTGTCTTCTAGCGCTGCAATTATAGGGCTTCGATGTTATATGCCCGTCACTCCGTCAACGCTTTTGCCTTGTTCTTTCGCTGCCTTCGTGGGGTATCATGTCATGTTATGAATAAAGCAAAGTCTCCGACCGGGCGAACTAGATGCGTAGGTACGTACACCGTATTATGAACATAAGGCGTGTGAAAAGGCGCTGCGAAGAGGACGGTGTCTCGCTAAGTCAGCAAAGCTTGTGACACATCACGCGGTGTCGTGCTAGGAACAGGGAACCCACGGCGTCTTTCGTACTATTGCTTTCTTCTAGCACGCTCTTGCTATCGCTCTTTTTCGTCTCACTGTTCTATCTCCTGTCTCCCGGTTTCTTTCGAAGAAAAAGAAAAGACAGAAACGCACAACAAGTTTATTGTGCTGCTTGTGTCGCCCATTCGTGTCACGATGACGACGCGCTCTGGCCATCATAGAGGGCCTGTGCCCAGCATAGCGCTCCATGTCTTGTTTAAGGCCACGCCTGGTATTTTCCGACCGATCTTTCCTTCTTACGCCGTATTCTCCGAAGGGGTGCATTATGTTTCATGTTGACACATTACATGAAATGCAGATCTCAACAGATTTATTCTCGCTAAAGTCTCCGGTCAGCGATATGGCCAGCATGTGTGTAAACTAGGCGATTCAGCCACAGATAAGCGCGATAGTCCTTCTGCTTTAGACTCGTATTTGCTCTCGAAAAGCGATCATTAGTCACTAGGTTTGAAAGGGATTTAAGTTTACAAGTATAGCTGGCGCTTTCTCTTAAAGTCAGGCGCCTTGTAGGGATAACCTTCTTCAACTGGCAAGAACAGGGATACTATGCTTTACATATAGCATACAAATAATGCATTCCACATTAATACGAGACTCAAAAGTCCAAATTACTTAAAAACTACATAGTAATCTCTTTATGGAATGTGCAACACCAAAAATCATTCGGAGGATTTATAAGAGAAAGCTTACTTTTTTTTCTAAATGGCTATCGCGCTGAATCAAAGCTTAGGTTTAATATTCCTTTTTTTTACGTTTACGTTTTACGTTACTAAATTTATTCATTTTTTACAGCCAAAATTTGAGAATGGTTAGGGCAGACTCTCGGCGTTGAGTCACCCTAAGGCATTTGCTTCACAAAAAAAAAAGTCTCCCAAGCCTGAAATGATAAACTCACAAACAATAAGCTGCGAACTGGCTTCAGTTCCGCCTCATGCTGGTCGGAAACGTTTCTGGCTTGTCGGGGTTAAGTAACATTTCCATTGCTTCGTCCGATCTAATATACAACTACCTCTGTCCAGCCATTCGAATTGGCTGCAATTGATGGCCGTGCATATGGTATCTACTGTGATGATGTACGTACCTATATGTATGAATGTTACGACGAGATTAATAATGATAATTGTATGTTTAATTAACTTATTTCATAGTACTCCAGGCTTCTTTCTTTGCTTAGTAAAGAAACAAGTCTTCGAAATGAAAAAGGTTATTGTTGTCATCATCACCATTGGTTGTTCGTACAGCCGTTGAAAAGCCTTAGCATTAGGGATAGTAGGTGATAATGATGAATGCAAGCGAACAGGAGCTATTTAAATTCAGTTACCGGAGCTCCTCTGCCTACTGCTGACAATAGGACAATTTCGAATTGCTGAGAAAAACGTACATTTACGTCTTCGAAGTGGACCTTCTATTACGCTCAGAAAGCTGTAGGTGCTGGGAACAAATACACAAACGAATGCTAACGAGTACTTTCGCTACAGCTACCGTACGCTAACACATAAGTAGTATAGTAGTAGTAGTATAGTAAGTATAGCTTAATCAGCCAGTAGATAAATATCTTAACAAAGTTGGATTCGGTTTTCGATTACAGGCGAGTATATTGCTGGCACGTCCTGGCGCACCATATGGGAGGTGTGAAGAAAATCTGCCGATGCGCGCATAACGGATACATAAAAGCCTTCGCTAAGTAACCGTTTCACCTGACTTTCATAAAACGTTTTGGTCTTTACTTATCTGTTAGTCATCTAGCGAAACATCTACAGCGAACAGCGACAGCGGATGCGTCCATGGCATATTGGAAAACCGACATCGAACACCTTCTATAGCTTCATGCTATATATTGGACCTGATAAATCCAATGATGTCCAATAGCAAAACCATTTTAAAACACTGCTATGGGGTGCATCGTCACCACGCAAAAAAAATCATGCGCCGTAAGGCGTGGTTACGTGGAGGGCGGAACTGTTTCGAAAGCTAGGATACAAGCATCAGCGTTCTAAAAAGTTAATAAGTCTTTATGTCTTTGAGAAATTGAATACCGTGTTCGGGAAGCAGTCTGAAGCTTCCGAAGGTGGATATTAACTAAAAACAAAAGCGATGATTGCAATTATGGCTCTTGAAAAACTCAAGCCATTTAAACCGGATACTATTCTGCTGTTATTCGTGTGCTTAGAGCATGTGATTAATTTCAAATAAACATACAATAGTACTAACTAGCCAATACACAAACTACAATACGGTTTGATTGTTCGCAGTGTCCAAGTAACTTATGTTGCATTGAATCCTCAGCCCTTGTTCTCAACGTTTGAGCTTTGCTGACGTGCCAAAAATGAATCTATTGGTCTTTAAGCGAAGCTTCTTCTAGCTCTATTTTTTAAGATGTGACGATGCCCAGGGGGTACTGAATTGGCAGACACTCATGTGAGCTTCGTTAGTCACCATTAGCCTACATCATAATCGAGAATTTTCGAAATCGTCTTCTAATAACGACGCAGGATAAAATACCACTTGCAGCCCCTTATCTGTGACCGTAAATAAAGCCGAATATAGGTATGAGGACGAGTGCGAACTTGTCATGGATCTTTTACAGCAATGAACAGTCAATTCATGGTCGACACATATTGAAACATTTCATTATTTGATACGTTCGTATATACTGTATTGGAGATTAAGGGATTCATAGAAGACAGCAAATGTCGATTGAGAACGCATAGATATAAAGTAGTGCTTTATAAAATGGTAAAAAGTTGTGAAGCAACTGGAAGGTATGACCTTTCGTATAACAGCCACATGACGAATAGGATCGGCCATCAATACAACGGGAGACACGAGGATTAGGGTTGCAGATAGCGGCGGTTCCATGCTTCGTGCAAAGAACAGCTATTAGCGGCCTACTCGACTGCATAGCCTAGATGCGTAGGCCACTTTTTCTGCCTTTTATGTGTTCGCTACAGTCTACTGATGAGGCTCTGTGGGAGGAGCAGAAGCAGTAGCAGGCCTATCTGTTGAAAAGCTAATTCTGGTCAGCCGGGTCGTATCGTTGCGATGCCCGCCTATGTACGATGGCTCCAGTTCTGGTAGGCTTTCATCGCTACCAGGGAAGTTCCTGATCTCTTCTTACGTCCTTACCGCGTTACGGGCTTTCAGGTTCCGGTTGCCATCCGCTTCCCTTCGACAAGGTGTCCCCGCCTTTGTCCTCGTAGTTGTTGAAATGGTAAATGACTATTTTAAAAGTGACTATGTAATATGGCCTGACTGAATGAGATATTCTGCTCTAGACAATTAGGAAAATGTGGCCTCCCAAATCGAACTATGAAGTAGAGTGGAAATATCTTTTGAGTGGGAATACAGCTTCACATAGACTTGTAACATTTCTATAAGCCATGACTTCTTTAATATTAATCATATGCCATTAGTGACAGAGAACCAAACCATTATGTATATTGTAAAAAACTAATTTAGAACGAAACATCAAGTCCGATGACTGCATAAAGCACCTTTTTTTTGAGGAACACACTCACTATCTGGAGCAGCATCTCTGCACTAAAAATTTGCCTAAAACCTTTTGACACAAAGGACTATCGTTAGAATGTGTATTTCGTGCTAAAAAGGCTAAAAGGCCTCAAGCTAAACCTTATTACTATGTAGAACGAGCAAGATAACTTGAATCGCCTTTCAGAGATTAGGCCAAAATAATAAATAATGGGACCGGCCAATGAATCGAATGCTGTAACACATTTGGAGAACAGCGACGAGAAATCGATGATCTTGGTTATGATAAAGGGGTAAAGAGAAGACCGAGAACGTTACAAAAGAGTCAGTTTTAATCCCTCATAAGATTTATTGACCTACCCAGTCATCTAACGCCCAGTTCTCTCATACAACATCACTGGCATCACAATTTAGAGAAATTTAAAGAAATATTTAAAGGGGACCCTCCAGTATATAACGTACATTGTTGTCAAAGCAAGAATAATGCTGAGCTTTGGGGTTTGTTTCCATAGCGTCGTGTACGGTCTAACTATTGTTGCCCCTCAAATAAAACGACAGTTAAAATATAAATATTCTTTAGTAGAGTTTATTTCTTGTATAGGTTCCTTGAACCTTGCAAAAAAGCCTAGGCGGGCTTTCTATCTTTGTTAGTAAGCGTCTCTGGATTTTTATCTGTGAAAATGGTGAACCTTAAAGGTAAAGTCTGCTTAAATTGCTAACTATTAAGGTAAATTTTTCCTCAGTTGGTTATCGGAACTGGTGGAAATCTTTTCTATTTTGTAAGGAATTTTATCCGAATTTAAGATCGACATTGATAAGACCTCGCTTCTGGTTTCGGGGATTTCTATATTAAGCCAAGCAAGCTCGACTGGTTTTCACACTTCTATGTGACACGACAAAAGTGTGACATAAATCTTTTTAAGGGGCGCAGCTGGTCGACGTAATGTTCAAATTAGTTTTCTAAGTCTCATTGCCGCATGTCGCCTGTAAGTCGATGATATTGTATTTGATAAAAAAAAAAACACCTTAAATTGCCATCGTTATAGATGAAGGCGATCATCGAAGCTGAAAATGAATCAATTGAAAATACAACTATGAAGTCGTAATGGTGCTGTCGTCCTCGTTACGTCCATCGTTTAACTGAAATAACTAAGTACGGTACGGTAATAAGCACTAGCCATCAGGGAAAATACCATGACGCGTTGAAATACCTGGCATATGTGTTCAATGCATTGCTTCAGAGTCTGCAAAGTTCTTTTACTTCGCAGCTGAAATGATTGCGTATTCGGTCTTCTAAATACTACCATCCGTATTATGGAGACGTTGAGCTTAATGGAATTACACATGGAGTCGTATGCTGTGCGGGTGTTATAGACGCGTGCGGTATATATGCAAGCTTCTAAACCTTCTTGCTTTATTTGAATCCGGGAACGATTTATTGCTAATGGTGAGACAGATAGCAAAAGAAAGCGGTAACATTAGCTGTTGTCTTAGCTCTTGCTACAGATGAAAATTCTGACTCCTATCATGTTTCCTATTCGAAAACATCTCCTGGGTTTTCGAATATTGCGAGGGGTACAGACAAACCAATGTAATTTACCCCTCCAAACATTCCCGTATGAGTGAAGAATGCTAAGGAACTTCCTCGCATACCGAGACGCTCTTTTCCTTCTTCAGAAATAGCAATACCTTTTGCAGCTACCTTATGAAGTTGTTTTGGTACAACGAATAGACGAACTCGATTCGCTAGAGATAAACGCATTTGGCCTTAGAGAGCGTACACTGAAATATACGTTTAGATCAGAAACGTGGAGGAGGGCTAACAGAAGCGTAGGACGGTCAAACTGGTGGCAAGTGAACGTCTTTCGGGCGCGTCATCGAGCATTAAGCAGATCGAAGAAAAACTGAACGATAGGCTCAATTTTCCTGTTTCACTGAATCATCTTTAGCAGCGCAGTGACTCATTGAAAGTGTATACATCTTCTGCACCTTTACGTAGTGTTCACAATGAGAGCGAACTCCAGAGCGTATTCGGCTTACATTGCCAACTATATTTTGTCCGAAATAGCACAATAAACGTTTCCATTCCATGCTGCAACCCTCGCACTCTTATTCTACATTTCTCTGCAGACTTTTGAGGGAGCGTTTTGCTCCTCCAGTCTATTGACGGGTAATGTTCAGAATGATATAATATTACGTTCACTTCGTTCGGGTATACATAAACCTAGATTTTTTGAGATGTTATTTTGAAGACCAAAGTACTGGGTGAATGTTCTTTTGCCAGTTCCCTATTCCCTCAGCTATCAGATAGGGTGCCTAATATCATATGATAAAATTTAGTGATAAAGGCCTCAAGGTCTCCACCATAGCGAGGACAGGCTTTTTTTTTATTCTTGTCTAGGAACAACAATCGTTAAAGGCCCGGGGTGAGATTGAAGCTCAGCAGGGTCCTTTATAGAAAAATGAATCTAGCAGTTTAATGGCCTCTTAAATTTTGCTAATCTTTTTTGTAAAAGAACGAAGGAATAGAATCTCGTTTCGCACTGCAATCTTAGTGGACTCTTCGTTCTGGTGTGTCCATCTTTGTCTACTACGCACGGTACGGATGGTTCAAACGGGGCTCGTAACAAAATGGCACTTTTATTTGCTACTTTTCGGTGGGGAGACGCTGTATCTGCTCAACCCGTCGCTTCTAAGCTGGATTTTTCGGTGGTAGCGAGGAAGTAGTCTGCGCTGCCCCCGTTGCCTTCACTTCCCCTTCCAACAGCGCGCGGAACAGAAGGAGAACTAGAAGCTACTTAGACGACTGACCTGCGCAGATTTAAAGGACCGTCAAGTGGCAGGGGAACACGCAACATCATGCAAATTAAATTAAGGCTATCGCTGCCGTCCGTTCGCTCAAGGTCCCCCCACTATAAGGTCAAGTACTAACTCGTGTGACCGCAATCCCTGAGGCCCGGACGACACACATGACTTAACGTCGGTCTCAGGTTGATTATGTAATTCGTTTAGTATGAAATTTTAGTAAGTGTAAATTAGATCGCATCGGGCTAATTATTGGATTTGTTATGATTTCGTAGGATACGCTTTATGTAATACTGCCAGTTACCTTAAAACGTGCCTACCTACATAGTACATTAGCATTTTCTTACACTCCGGTATTGCCTTTTCTAATAAAAGTGTTAAGGAAAACTGCCAGCCCTGAAAACGCATTACGACCACCGCTCTAATGGCTTGTTTCCACCAACGTCCTGCGGACATACGAGCACTTTCCGTCCTTTGTCCTGAGTTTGATGTCCTTGTAAGCTACAATAGTTAGGCGCAGGGAGAGCAGGTAAGTGTGCTCACAGTTCTAAAAAGCATATGTAGCCATACAAGTGTCTATGTCCGTGTATATTTTAATTTTTTTTATTGTACAAATAAATCGCTTATATTTCAACCGGCACCAGTTCGAAGTTACCTGATTCCATTGTGTGGCGTGCATTACAAGCAGGAAGAGGCCGACGTAATACGTTAACAGATGCATTTAATACGTGTACTGTTATTCATGACTGAAAAGCAACCGGAAGTTTTGACGGCAATCCTCCAATTAGCATATTGAAACACGTAAAAGGAACAATATGTGCATCTATACACATAGGGCGTGTACCCCACATTTGCTTGTATTGTAAATGTACGTTCACACGCGCGGTCGGCCGAATATTTACCATTCAAATTGTATTTGTACGTGCCTATGTACAAGAGCATGTTGGTGTACTAAACGTTTGAGAATACCTGCAACCTTTATTTGGAAATAAATCATTTTGAACTATAGAATGCAGTTATGATGCAACGAGGTCGTAGTGGCTTCCAGTAATATCGATTATGACATGCTTGTCGAACTTGTACTACCATACACTTGCAACAGTTTTAATTTCATTAGCAATACTAGCCCATATTCTTCAATATGAATCAAAATGAAATCATCTGAGTCAGGCCATTTGCGGAGTGTTCGTCCTAAGTCATATAATAGCCAGATTTATTAATTATAATACAATAATATTTCCTATTGTGATACAAAAAAAAATACGTTCTGATCTTCTTACGGCCTGCTTTTGACCTTTTCATCGTGGTTAAGATATTTTAACGTCAGTATTTCTACATCATAGAAAAACAAATAAACAGGTTATATAGGAAAAATGGACGAGTACTTGTTGAATCCGTACATATTTCCTGCCGTATATTCATGGATAGACACTTTATCATTATTTATTTTTATTATTATTTTTGCTGTCACTCGGATTTTCATCCTCATGAGATTTTGAGTTTTCCTTTATCGTTTGCAAATGTATCAGGACTCCCCCTTTTTTCTAAGATCTATGCCTAACCTCCTTCTTTCAAGGCAATATGATTAGTAACGCTTTGTAACTGAACGCGCCTTTACTTAGTTGGGATCCTCCGCAAAAGATATAACATAGTTCATGACCTTATTGGAGCAACTGGCGATCCGATCGAACGAAAGTTTGAATAAAGACAGGCTAAACACCTCTAGCTACAGACGATTGTCCATGCACATTTTCGTCGTTCGACAAGAAAGCTGAATAATAATCCCATACATAGAAGACCATGACCATCACCAAGCATCATCACTTGAAAGATGTTGCTGCTATCTTTCTCAATAGATACTATTTATCTAGCTGTCCACAAGCAGCCAGAGAGTGGTCCTGGCAACCCAAAAACGTAATTTTAAGTCTTTTCATTATATCTGTTTCCGTTATTCGAGAAATTTTTTGGTCGACCTCTGTTACCGACTTGCAGATTTGTATGAAGGAACAAGTGTGTACACTGAAGTGGGGTTTGGGATTACTCGTCATACAGACTCGCTTCTTCACAAAGCCAAGTACGTTTTCCTGGCCATAGCCGCAACACTTGCATCTTGCGATGCACTGAACGCGCCGCTGAAAACATCGGACGAAACTCCTATCGGAGTTGTCTTTCTTATGAGCCAACAGCACCACCAGAATTGGGAAGGATTGGCGGGGTAGATGATCTCTAGTCACTCCAACAAGTCCTGCCTCAGCCTTAAGAGCGGCAAAGTACGCCTTTGGTAAGCCGTGACAACCAGTTTTTTGGGCTTGCGGGGAGAAAATGCTATCTAATATGTGGATCTGCACACACCCGCGGCCGCCGCCTGGTTCATCGTTATGCAGGTACAATTGCATGCAGAATTGCGGTAGTGTACAGCACCCGAAGCCGGATTGAGCAGGAAAGTGGCTTGATTCATGCGCTCGTAAATCACAAACTAAGCACGAATTGGAAGCAAGAATTCACATATACAGAAGGAGCAGAGGAACAGTCCCGGAAAAGGGTGACAGACGGAGCATAATGCGGGAGCTGGGTTCCAAAAAATTCAGCGCACTACCAAAACTATTAACGTTATTAAAAAGCAAGGGCGACTGAGCAATACGATATATGTATATATATAAAACTTTGTGACGTGAACGCCAACCTCTCAGCGTGTGTGTATCTTGAGGAAGGGCTTTCAGGCTAGAGCGAATTGATGCATTTGAGCTTGTGAAGCATGGATGTCGACCGCGCAGATCTGGGTCAATGCTGCGCCACCCATGTATAGTTAAATGAAAGAAGGGGATGAAAAGAACAGGAAAATGACCGTATAAGTGTTATGTTTTGGTGCGAAAACATACAGAGGTACAAACAACCTAATGAGTTAAGAACCACATGAGAATATCTTAGCGGGAGGTACAAAAGTAACCCCAAACATCGCTTAGTAGAGCGAAGCAATTTTTTCCGTCCTCAAGACAATATTGTTTGGTGATGGGCGCAGCTGTAACAGCACTAGTAATCACTATGATTGTTCAACTAAGATGTGAGAATGAGCGAACGGGCCAAAGAGGCGGAAAACAACAACGGAATGTTGTGCGCTTGAGGAACACTGATGAGGTGGTGGACATCATTCATCGTGATGCCTTTTGGGCGTTGCTGTAATCGCGTCCTACCGACTGAGCCGTTCTGTAGTGTAAGGTTCGGTGGCTGCCGGATACCAATTTCTTTGGTAAAACGGACAAATGAAAGTGGAGCGTTCCTGAGTCCAGCGTAGACGTTGCTGAGAGCAGCTAAGACGGGCGGATTGGCTGGCTGCCGGTTGAACACGTTACGAATGTCGAGAATAGAAACAAAATGTGGTAAACAGAGGAGTGGTAGCAAGGAGGCGTGTAGTGAAAGAGAAAGCAGGACATAAACAGAAGGGGCCCCAGTGGTTGAGTGGGCCGTGAGGGAATGCCATGAAATTTATGAGCACGTAATATAAGGAGTCAAACGAGCTAGCCAGCTCGCAGCGACGCCGCACCAGCAGTGTGTATATATGGTGAGACTGAGATCCTGGAGCCTCAGTCACAGCAAACACACAAACACAGGGAAAACAAGAGATAAGCCGGGGGCGGCGGGTGCCCGCCAACTCACGATCTCTATGCGCTGGCTTGGTTCCGTCGCAGGCAAGTTACAGGCGCTACTCACAAGTAACACTTGACAGAGGGCTGGTAACGGGTCCATGGACGAGTGTCTCCAGCCAGCTCCTGGCTCAGTAAGCCGAGCGGGGGGTATAGCCAAGGCGGCGCAGAGACTAAAGGCCGAAACGGTCGGTCGCCTAGGTTTAGGCCTCTCCGCCATGTCAAACGAAACGCCGTCTGTCATACTCAAGAACCTCAATCTACCTGTTACATTCTATAACTGTTGTAGACCACTGTAGCACTCTCGGTTGTACGTAGATACCTTTCTTTTCCCTTAGGTAAAGCAACATATTACTGTGTATAGTAATTGTCTACATACCTTATAACGAATGAGCTCATCTGCGATTGGAGCCCGAAATAGAGGGCTCAACCAATATTTCTTGTAAATGAAGTTTTTGAAGTAAATAAAGGCAGCACAGACTTGAGCTGCATGGCACTTTCACAGTTATGCACAGTTCGGAACAGCGTTCATTCATTACGAATTCGATTTAACTAAAACAGTGGATTTGCATTATTTCTTTACCTGTTATGTTTTTTTAGGATGCCAGATTCAAAACAATAAAGAGTAAATAAAATGTATGAAAGAACGAATCTCCTTCCGCACTTATGTGTATTTGTTTCTACATAATTTCGGCTATTATTTTGAGGCAACGTAATTTTTTACGCACGACATCTTAGTGGAAGTATACAGGGTGGTATCCTTGTGGCGGCTTGCATGTTCAGGTTCGCTCTAACAATCAGTTTATTAGCCTTTGGTTAAGATTCAGTACTTCGATAAGGAGGATGTAAGGCTTAATGTAACAGGCAGTAGGTCTTAAGAAAATTGCACGTTTGTTCGTACTAAACCGTACTCCGATATATATGTATTTATTTACGACGATTAGCGATGGGGTTCCCATAATCCGTATCTGTGGATCTAAGGGGTTTGCATAATCTTGGTTTACAACCGCAATAATCAAATTCCACATTTTGTTTGCCTCTGATTGAATTATATTATGTTAGAATAAGTAAAAATTAGGCGTTCTGCGCTAATATTCTGCTAATAGTAGTAATTGTTATTTTAAATTACGAAGCGTTGGTTGAATCATACTTATATAGAATCCCTACGTTGTTTTCTAATAGTTTATGCATATATTTTTATCCTGTTATATTGACGATGGATAAATTTGCTATACACGGAAACTCTGTCTATATAGTGTGCTTGATGTACGTTATTTCCAGCCCACCAAGTCTCAAAGAGTCAATGGAATTAATTTTTACCTATGTTGATTGTGAAGCCATTAAGGTTTAGTAATGCCTCCGGCATAATTATATGCTTCCAAGGTGTTTTAGACAGAACTGATTGTAGATATTCTGGTGTGAAAACAGCTAGGTCTTAGCTTTGGGGTACCCAGACACTTTGTAGACCTGAATCAGACATTGTATTGTCAAAAGCACCTCCCGTCTCGTCTACCGATAGGACATACGGCAGAATGAATTTTGGATAAGCTTTGAAAATGCTGACCTATAAACAGTGCAGAGAACTTTGAAGTTTAGATGCATTGAACGGTGGCCTACACGTTTGGCGCGCGTACATTACGGAAGTACGACTCGCTAATGCTTTATTTTCTGCTTCGTTAATAAATACATTGAATGAATTTCTTTACGCAACTCATGCTATATAACATGATTGATATCACTAATGGCTTTGTAGACGAACGTTTTGAAGTTCAGCATCGAGCATCAGTTCCACAGGAAACGGTATCAAGCTAATAACACCTACGATTCGATACTTTGAATTACCTTGAAAATATTTCATCGTTATGGATTGCTTTTAGTACGCGTCTGTGTAATGCTTCAGGTATGTTTTTTTTCTAAATACGTAAGTACATCCTAACTGTGTGCTACAAATAATGAACATAGTGTCGGCTTTGGGTTCGAAACGCTGCGACACGGGCAAGTTTAAGTTTAGGAAGATGATAAAAACAGTTCTCAGTTGCGCTTTTGCTTTTGCTTTTGCTTCATCAAGCTATTAATCAGACGCGATATTGAACGCTGTACAGACAACTGTTTTACATAATGCAAAACTGAACAGAATAAGTTAGTCTGAAATAAACCGGTAAATAGGCCTGCTTTTTAATAAAAACATCTCACTGCTTGTTCTTGCAGTTCCCTTATCGCGAACTCTACGAAGAAGTGACTAAGTCGTTGGGGCATATGTGACCCCCTCGAGACCCGCAAGAAGCAGCCGTTTTATTAGGACTATTATTATTATTATTACGCAGACCGTTTGGTAACTTACTCGGGCATCATTTACATTGTTTAACATAGGCCTTAAATAATAATACGTTGGTACAAGACGTGCCACTTTCAGACTTATAGAAGTATCCTAAGCATAATAGTTGTAAAATGTCATAAAATCCCGATCTATATTTAGCCTTCAGGTTATTCAAAAATGATCTGTATCCAAATGTCCAATTGTACGGTTATCAATTTTGGTCCCTACGGAAGGCTTTCGTGGTGGACCGAAAGGCGCGGGAGAGTAGAACTGAAGAACTTCCCTGATAAATACAAGTTAAGCTTAATATGGGATTTGTCTGTTAAGTAACCACCTGGAAATTTCGAAACGGATAGGGCAATCGGCCTCTGAGGAGGATTCCTATCAGGGTCATGATTTCCTTTACGTCATGAACAGCATTCTAGGTATGAGAGTTCGCAATGAGTATCTCCTCAAACACCTCATAACAACTAGAAACTGATCATGAAAAAGGGATGTCGGAATTTATTACTGATCAGGGCGCGTGGACTCTATTTGATTAAAAAATGAATAAACAAGAAGCATTTGTTGCTGTGCCATCATCTATCTGGCTTCGTTCCCCTTCGGACCTGGCTGTGCTAGGCCAAGGAACGTAATATAGATGAGGTTGGAAAAGTGCGTACAATGCATTTACTGTGCCTGATTATTCAACTTATAACAGTTACATTTATGGAGTGCAAGCAAAATGATGAATAAGCGAAGCGAATATAGAACGAATAATATATTTCTCGTGTTCACTGGAGAAGTCATTTGTTTTTATCTATTACCGTACACTGAAGTAATTTTGGACCCTTTTCAAGCGTGTTTCATTTAGGCTGAGCATAAAATTCTCGATATCAACGCCAGATCCTTACTAATTACCTACAGTTTGATATTTTGGCCACGTCGAAAACTGCAACAACAACTTCGAGAAAATTATCATTTGAATTTTTACGTTATGCCATTGTACGTTTTCCCCTAGCTTCTATTACTTTTAGAAATAGGTCAACATGTTTGTATCGGCTTCAGGCGGGAATTTACTACTATATACTGGAATACTAAAAACCAACTGAAGGCAAACGGAAACAGGCTACAAAGCAAAAAACATGGCGCCAACTAGTATGGGATTAAACTCCAACTTATTCCCATAAAAAGTTTTGTCGAATATTTCGCCTTTAATAAATATCTGCAACAAAAAATTTCCTCTCAAGAAAAGCAAAAATCTTTTTTAGCAGTTTCAAAATTTGATTGGTTTCCAACAGGGCTGTGTACAAGTTTGGAGCATTCGGCAGAACTTTAGGCGCTTTCGTCGTAACTTCTCCTTAGTGCAATAATCGACCCTTTTTGACCCCGTTCCATTGACCGCAGACCAAAGGTCAACATAAAAAAATTATGCCACGTTGCCTCCTAATATACCCTTAAATTGTCTATAGTCATCTGCAACTTTTTCCGCAAAGTGTTTGTACGTCCAGTAAGTTCTTGTAGCTGAGTAAATGTCATCGAAGTTATTATATAAGCATATAGAAGTCATTATAGTACGACTGTTGACAGAGAGGAAAGATCTGGAACAAAGCACAAGTAGAAGGATAGTAGCGTTTAAGTAATGAGAGTCAGCGATTACTCTATGTGACCAGAAGCAGTCGATTATAAGCGAAGCCATCACCTTATCTAGGGAGCACAACATATGACTACTGTGCTTCAAAAACGAGGCTTGAAGATGCTCAAGTGGCACATCTATCAAGGTGTCTTAGTTGTGATTATCTTCTCTGCAACAATGCTTTATCCGGAGGCCGGTACTTGGCAAATAAATAAAGTTCGTCTGTATTCAGTTGCCTAATCGGTAGTATTGAGACTACGTTCTAGGTTGTTACGCTATAACACCATCGGGACATTCATCGCGTTGTTGTTTATCGGCCCTTCCTCCTCAACGATTGCTTTTACCGCCTGCATATGCCTTTCTGAGAATTCAGGACACAGGTAAATTTTTCACTGATAGCATCAGATACGCTACGGCGAACAGGGGTCCATAACCTTTATTAGATTTACTCTCTTTATACCAAGAAAATGAGTTACACACATAACATCTTACGTGGCACACACATATAGCATATGTTAGATACAGTATGAATATAATTAGTTGCAATAATGATAGTCATATTGATAATGGGGCAAATAAACAATATAATTGTGTAATAGTACTTTTTGCTCTTACCAGGTAGAAGAGAAGCCATTACGAATTTTGCCAATAAAGTGAGAGTGATATGAAGGCTGAATCTCATCACAAATTTCCCAAACCCCAATTTACACGTAATAGACCTAGGAGATTTGCATCGTTTCACTTAACATTATGTATATTCTACGTGATTGTTCTAAAATACGCTTACTTCAACCTGAACTTGTCAGCACTATTAAACGGATCCGCGAGCCTCGCCCCGTTAAATTCGCCGTAAATTATAATATACATCAATAGTTATCCGGTCGCATGATCCTGCTCCACCTAACTCGTTAGCTCTTTGCAATTACTTCATCGACCTATTTTTATATAAACGAAGTAGCTAGCATCGCGGATAGCTAAAGGTAAACGACAACTCGATTGCAAACCTACAATTTACCGTTGCAGTTTTGCCTAGGTTCTACACCAGTTCTGTTATACTGTAGCAGTTGTCCTGTTCCATGTCTTTAGAGTAGCAATTATTTGTTCAGCCGCTTTTACTCACGTTAAACTTCGTCTAACGTATTTCTCTTTTGGGCCCTATTACGTGAATGCCCTCTTATTATCACGTGGCGATTATGCAGACAGATACTATATCCTGTTTTAGTAGTAGCTTTCTAGAATGAGTGTTTCGATAGCCTAGCTGTTATGCCTATACTGCAGTTAGCCCGTTGCGACTTTCAAGAACTTACAATCGAACTCGAATTTATAGTTGTCAACATAAAGCAAAACAAATTTTCCTTCTCTCCTGTATGCGAAATTAAGTTACCAACTGTGCACTGTGTGTGAACAACAGTCTGCTTATACCTTATTTAGGCCCTGTAGCCTTCTACAGTTATTTTATGTCCCATTGGAAGATTGTCGCAGTCTTAATACCTTACTGCATTTATTCCGTTTTGCGATTTAAGTCAACCATATCGCTCAGGGAAGAGTGTTCATCCAATCGAAGTTTATGCGCGGACATAATTCATATTTCACCAACTTTTTATTTTTTTTTTTTTTACAGATTAACCAAATTGGAATCAGGAGGGAAACGTATTGCAATAGTCAAACAATATTTTTTACTGCGACATTTTATACTGAGTGAATTGTAAACTATCTGAGGAACAATTGTAAGTTTACCGGTATATCGAAATAATTTGAAACATTAAAGATTATTCTCTTGACACTGCGCCCGTATTGTAGAGCGCCGAAAAACACACAACGTTGTAATACAAACTTTTCATGTTCTCGGCGATTGAAAAACGTTAACTTACCCAAATTAACATTACGCTTTATGGAAAAAATCTTTGTGATTAATAGGATCGGCTGGTCTATTGAAACCGTACTTGGGACATAATTAAAGCTCAAGAATTTTTTTTAACTGCTTTATTTTTTATAAGAAATATTTAGACCATACCAAATGAATAGGAACTCCGTTGTTGAGACGTCCCCAAGGGTCCTTGCTTTTTCTTTTTTACAACGAGCAAATAGATTTATTTAACTAAAGAAAGATATGATAAACATCACGATGATCGCACAAGGTTTTGCAAGGTAGTACGCTAGCTCTGTTCCGGGGACGTGACTAGCGCCTAAAGACGTTTTTAATATCTTTTAAATGTTTTTTTTACGAAAATTAATTCTGAGTTTGCAGCTTCAGCTTTCCAATTGACATTTCTTGGAAATTCGCACAAAAAATACTTGAAACGCATTTCCGCTTTATAGATGCAAAAGCAAATTGACGCGACCAAAAAAATCAAATTTAGGAATATGTATTGTATTTTTGTTCAGCTCCTCCATCCATTGGCTGGAATTCCGTGTTAAGTTTTTTCTCCTCAAAGGGTATTTTCGATTTAATAACCGAAATTTAGACATATAAGCATGTATTTTATCGTGATTCAGTTCATCGAGAACGTTCGATTCATGCCAAAAAATACCCCCTTACATAGGACATCATGTGAAGTTTTCGCACTTTTTTTTAATCAGAAGACTGAGTATAGAGACATTTTGGGTCAGCTCGGCGAAATTTTTCAATTAATATCAAAACCAACCTTGCAACATGAATCACCATGTAAATACTCGGCTATTATTTTGTAAGTAAAAATTTTTTTTTTTTTAAATATAGCCTTCCTTAGCTTTTAAAACTTTTTAATAAATATATATATATATGAGATATCCTTGCAAAAAAAATCGTTTTAAATAGGCAACAAAGAATAATTTGCTCAACCTGGAATTACGCTCTACTGGATGGATAAACGATCCTTTACTGAAAAAAAAGTTTTCATCCAATCTGTTCTGGGTTCTGCACAACTTTACCCAGGATGGTATCCTACCAGCCCGAAAAAAATTAGACCAGTCCGACTACTTTACGGAATCGGTTTTAGTCAGGCAGATTTATATATATAGATATAGATGGTTCGTATTTGAGATGCACCCAGCTCTTGGAAATTTAAGACTGTCCACTCGGATATCGTTTCTCGGATTTTCAGCAAGCGAGTTGTAATGAGCCATGAAGAGTCAGAGAATTCAAAGGGTCTAGGATTATGAGTCTCATTTTGAGAGTACGGCGGCGGCGCCCACAGCTTTCCATACAAACCTTCAAAAGCTGTTTAAAAGAAGCTCACAGGAGGAAATTTTAGAATCGAAAACGGGAAGACGTCCTGCAAAAGTAAATAACAGAAGGATTTAGAAGTGTGATGGAAACCAACCCATTTCGAAGTGTACGGGTACATGTTAACACCCAAGTTTGTTAAATGAATAAGGTAGTGAATTAAATAAATAAGCACCGTAGGGTTTGAAGAAGAGTCAAAAATAATAAACGTAGAAAAACAAATTTCTTTCCGTCCAACCATTCATTTTTGCAGGAAATTATGATTTATAATGAAAATTGTGTGGCAATTGCAGATGGTTATTGAACATAGCGAGACGCATCCAAAAGCAAATGCGGAATTGGAAAAGCTTATAGTAGTCTTTTGGTGGCTTTATGAGGTCCGGTTTGTTGAAGCGTTCTATCAACATTTAGAAAAAGTGATCGATGAATTCCCCTATAGGCAACCAAGGTTAACGAACAAACGCAGATCACTACTACTGCACGACAACGCTCAACTTGCGCGGATTTGCAAAGCTTTTGGTCATTCATCCTACCCACCATATATATACATCCCTTTTTCCTAACTTGGAGGATTTCTTCATAGAAAATATGTCAACATGGTGTCGAAATCGCCTTTCGAATTTTCGTAAGTAATGAATAAGTTACCATCAAAATGGCGAAAGTCATCTGAAAACTTAATACTAGTAGGTCGCGTTATTTCGCGAAGTCGACCTGAAAATGTCAGAAAAGATTAGCTGTAGAACCTGGTATCCTGAACGGATTAGGTTCAGACGCCCGCTTCATGTCATCCTATCAACCTCAACTTTATAAACATTGAATCCCTTCTTCCCCACTGTATCTACTGGCATCCAAGTTTCATTATGTAAGTTCCGATAATCCTGCATATAAACAAAGAGATCGCCCCATCTAAATCTATTCCGTCTATAGTCTTGTATTCGACTTACTGTTTCCTGATCCCTGAATTTTACGACGACATTTACCTCAATTTAAATTTGTTTTCGAAACATCAAAACCGAAGATTTTTTTATATTCAGGTGTTCCTTCAAATTCGTTCCAAAATCGTTCAACGCGTCACAAACCGTTTCTTTTGTTCCTTTAGGGGCGACATGGCAGCGACCCTATATGTTGTAAATTAATTCGTTTACAGAAGCACCTCGAAACATCATGGGTACGAACTTTGTTTTAGTGTCAGTGATTAGTATTTCTGAGCATCTGAACCTGATATGTCAAATAAAAACGTCAGGAAATTAACTGATGATTGAGGAAACCGCTACTGGTCTCATTTCACACACCTCCGGCCATTTTGTCAGGACATCAACGATACCCAAATATGCTTGCTATTCACTGGCCCTGCAAAACTCACATGCACTACTTTCTAAGGTACATCTGAAATCGGGCAGTTTTGTGACGTTTTCAGAAAATACATGGTCCCTACTGCACAGGAAGTGCAAGACTTGACCATGTTTTCTACATCCTTGTTCAGGCCAGGCCAGAAAACGTATGACCTGTCTAATTGTTCCATGCGGACGATTACAAGGTGTCCATTATGTAGTGTCCGTAAAACTTTAGGGCGCAACATCTCGGAAATAACAAGCCTGTCTCTGAAGAATAGACAGTCTTTGACAATTGAAGGAGAACTTTTTCGATTGGCAGAATGGCACAATGAGTCTACGTTGGAAATCTTCTAAAGCCAGTTGTTATCACGTATAGAAGTCAAGATGCAATGACTCGACTTTTCTGATCGTTCCTTGCTCGGGCACTACCGACCAACCTTGAGAAGGCAGCAGCTTAATCAAAGCTAGTCGTATTTATATTTCAGATTTTACTTAGTAGTTATATCTAGTAGAAGATATCGACCACCTCTGCTCGTAAAGTAGGCAGGACTTTCGGGTTTCCATCCAAAAACTGTCAACAATGATCTGTCAGCAAAATAAATTTGTAAATGTATCGGTGGATTTCGTATATAGCCAGATTTTCGTTCTCGGTTTCAAAGTCTGTTAAGTGGGCTCAAGCAAAGCATAAGAAAAATTGTTTTTTAGATTCGTCAGGGTACCGACACACCAATACGACTCCAATTCTGCATTCGCTTACGTCACCAGCTATTATTTTGTATAAATTAGGATCATAATGTGTAAGAATGGAGTCACATGTGAGAACTTTACCTCCTGTACCTATTTTCATCCATTTGAGGGGTGCAGCGATTCTCAAAAGCTTGTTAGATAAGGTCTTAATGTTTTTTTTTTTTATTTCTGATACAAATACGCTGTAGTAAGATATTTACTAACAAATGGTCTCAGTTTTTCTTCATCTGTCGCTTCTGGCATCTCTTTTATAGTTTCCACTATTTCTGGGTTGGGTTTTACAGCAGTCTTCCTTAGTATATCCTAAATATTTCATCCCTTTCTGTAAAAAGGTACATTTTTCAGGACTCATAATTCCGTTGAAACGTGGTTTTTACACAAGTTTTGCGCTTGCAAAGTATTTTTGTTGGCCACAAGAATACGGCCTTGGTTCGCAAGTAAATCAGGACTCAAACGTGAGGCCGTTTTCTATGTCATGGGCAAAGTTTGCTGACTAGACCGTTGGCAACGTACTCTTTCGATGCAGGCGACCTCGCCCTTACTTCCCCATATTTCCTTCGAAGTCATTCGTCTGTGCGGCCATGAGTTTTTCGAATTGTAGGGCAATTTCCTGTAACTGATGTTCATCGCTTTCCTATTTTGCTGTAATATCTCCTGAAAAGCTTGCATTGCAGGGTGTCAGGTATTGGGCTTCTTCGTCATTGACAGTAGCGGGTGCTCGTCTCCACTGACCAATTATGCGTTTCTGTCTGCCTCTGAAATAATCTCTTATTCTATTCAGGTATGTCTGTATCAAATACCAACCAATCTAATTATAACAGATGTGTATACTTTTTCTTGTCCAATTCTAAATATAATGCAATTTCTTTGCAAAAATTTTGCAATAATGCAATAAAATAGCCGCTAACATCAACGAATCAAATAATAAGCCTTACTCCCAAGGCACAATCACTTTATGTAGATCGCAGGGAGAAAGATCTATTACTACCAGGCTGTCATTATTAGAGACACTATGCGTTAATAGACTAATTTGAAGCCACTTCTGTGCCACGTAGCATTTCAATGGGAATCCTCTTCCAAAAGCAGTGAAATAAACAAAAACAAAGCTAGCTTTAGGAATTAGTTGGTTTATTGGCATTATTGAACTATTAACTATAGCTTACTTCTATTTTCAAATGCTCATCGTTGAAAGTTTTGGTACTTACTGCAACACAATACGTTTCTTTGTCATCATTGCGAGCCTAATGCTTTTGTTGCTACGCTTACAAAACGCACGCGCTAACGTCTTGAGTAAGCAACGACCAAGGGCCGGTTGGATATGCTGGTCGACAACTAAAACTTTGCCGTTAAACTCGGCGGACGTACTCAAGCTTGATTTGGTCAGCTGAGGTGTGTAAGGTAGACAAGCAAAAGTGACATCTACTGACCCGAACGATGACTAAAACATACAGACACCTAGTGCCGCCTAGCTGCTGCTGAGGTATCTTGGAACTACCATCTGCTGGAGGTACCATCGTTGACACTACCTTTGCTCTAAACGGTGCGTTAAAGATAGGGTGTTTAGTAAAGCCCCGAAGATGTCCCACGGGAGGACCCGCTGGTATGCCTCGCTGCTTGTCAACCTGCTGTGCTTGCTACACGTCCTTCTCGGTCCTATTTCATTCATGTCACTTTGCAGTGTCGGGCTGCAATTGTAAAAATTACTGTGTCTACTAGCACTACTAACACAGGCAGACGCCGTACACTTCTCGTCGACTAGCAGTAAGCCCCTCTGTCTGTAGTTGGGGTAGTAGTGGTCGTGGTAGAGCCGGTGGCTGTACATGTATGTGTGTTTTTTACTAAGAGCCTGTCTACGCTAAGTGGCTAACTGTACGGAGAGAGTGGCCAGAAAAAAGGCCACTTTAAATTGCAGTTTGCAATGCTCGAGCTGCAAAAGCCGACGGGGCATGTGGAACTGTCTGTGCGCCTTGAGAGGAAACGAAGGCGAGCATCTCTGGGGTAACAGAGCTATCAACGTGGAAAGCGGCTAGGGTATAGTTGAAGAAGGTATCTGAAGACATCACGAGCGTCGCCGCTAGTTGTTAGGCGAATATCTGCTAGCCAAAGGGCACGAGAAAGAGGATACACACATGGGGTTTGCTTGAGTGGCTCTTTCCCTATCTCTCTCTCCGTTCAGTTTCCCTTTTCTATCCCCAGCTGTCCCCTAGAGTGATATATCATGGATATCTGGGGTGGCTCGAGCGAGATAGTCATCTCTGACTCTCTGACAGGCTCGATGTTCCAGATCGTAACCTACCGCGGCAAGCTAGTTTTCCCCAGTGACCAAATGTATAAGAAGGAGGTCCTTCCGAGGCCGCAGACAAGGCAACTCAGACATACAGAAAAAAGCACAGCAAATCATGTCATATTAAAGGCATGCACAAGCAAAAAACGCTTCCTTTAATACTTTTACTTAAGCAAACTAATATATTTATACGTAGCCTAGTGAATGAAAGATTGTAACACAGACATAACCTGTGTTAAAATTTTGAGACGAGTAATTGAGTCTCAGGGAGATGAGTAACGTCACTCAACGTGATAATGGTCAAAGACCAGCGCTAGGGGTTTTGTAGGGACGAAAAAGTAAAATAAACCTGTTTCAAGGTTTTTTGACCCCTAACTAGATCTGATAAAATAACTGTATGGCCCTCTATATAGATACTAAAAGGGACTCAAAGGCGTTTATGTATAATCAAATAGCGAACCATAACAGGGTGGTAGCACGATGGGTAATATGCATTTTGTAAAGCTCTCACTTGTTTGAATAGCTGATCCAGTTTCGGCTCGTCTGCTCATCTCCGTTGCATCCATGTTAGATAAATCATCGTTGCTCGGCTGTCTTCCGTCACAAAAAAAACACATTATACGTACTTTATTATTTGAAATCGCTGGTTATAACGAGAGCAATATTCTTATTTTTGCAAACAAACCCATAAATTGACTTTCAGTGATCGACACCTGATACATATCAGAGAAATTGAATAACTTTAGTACTATTTGATACCTCTTAAAAGAAATACACCAAATCGCTTTCTTCGTTCAACAATTTTGATTATGCATGTATCGAAACTGCTACATGTGTTAACAGGAAAAGTGATCTTCCCATTAATTAGTCTCAAATTGTTATATCAGAATGCAAACCTCGGATAGAGATACTACAGGATACTTTTTAAAATCTTGCCTTAAAAGTAAGGACCCGTTGCGAATAATCTCGAACGAATTCTCTCTCTAATAGAAAGAACGGTGAAATGAGAACCCTAGTATACGAAGCAACGTTACTTAGCCTGTTAAAGTACTGCTAAAATCAACTACGCCGTACTGTGTAATTTAATATATTAAGAGAACCTTGAAGAGTTTAAATATCTAATCTATCGTCTTCACGGAGTTTCAGGCTCTTCCGAAGCGTTTTAAGCGGGTTAGCTGCTAGCTGCTAACTGCTAACTGCTATCGATGTACGGCCCATGTTCCCCAGTTCGAACTATAACTCTCAAGTGGCCCAAAAACATTTTGTTTTCATTGATCTTAGATATTTGTGGACGATGGTCAGAATGGGTATACTTAGCAACGCTCTAATGTCGGTCTCGCTTCCGAAGCCTCGGTATAGGTATTACTCCAATTAGTGTTATAAAAACAAGCTTGAGAGACTTAAATCTTGTATGTACTAAGTATATCTGCATTTTACGATATAGGATTCTCGAGATATTTGTGAAACGACGCTTGTTGTATCTTTGACTGCTGTCTGAGGCTTTCCAATTCCTTGTCTTTCAATAAGTTCTCACCAATGTGTGCCCAAACTTTTTAGTGCCCTTCTGACATTCTAAGGAGACAGAATATATACCCATATGAAATGATTCTACGGAATTTCCTAAGCGATTTGCTGAACCAAGCGTATTTTAGACCTGCTTAGGAATCTCCTTATACACCATACGAATTTTTACAGGAATTGTTATCTTCCATCCCGCATACGTTTTAGGCATTCGCAAACAAGCGTGCACAAGCATCTAAACGCTCTAACTACCTAACTTCAACTAAGATTACTTTAACTTCAAAAAATGCGATTTAATTTACTTTTATTTATAGCACACTGGGCGTCTGTGTCATCTACACAGCACGCTGTGTGTGATTAAATTAAAAAAAAAGTTATTCTATATGTATGCGCTAGGAGCTGTGCCTGAAGCAATGTAGTGCACGACGTGAAACCATAAACATTTTCTTTATTCTCGGTACTGGCTTGATTCTCTTCGCGCTATTACATATATACATAGGAAAATTAACAGGTCTGATATTCTTGAAGGACGAAAAAATATTTATGCGTCTGAATCCGCTAGTAGTCTGTCAAAGTCCTACAATCCTTCGGCTAGACGCCGCAGAAACCTTTATAGTTCTTATGACAGGATAAGTGTGAGGCTTCTATTAGCTAAATTTGGTAGAGTAAGGCAACCTGAATCGTAGGTTATCATGGGGTTACAATGAAGATCGCGCCCTGCTACACACGCGTTGAGGCTTGATATGCCTCTCTATTCTCTCTGTCCCCATTATAGTTTTTCATTTGTCGACGCCCTATTCTGTGCTCCTAGTCAAGTTCTTTACGCATCATCGTTGGAACTTATTGAGGCATGTGGAGAGGCAGAGGGCAAGGAAGCTTGGAGCACATTAATGGAATATGCAGATCCGCCTGGCAAAGCTTCTAGACCTCTAGTAGCTTGTTTGTACCATCGTTCGCAAAACCCACTACCGTTTCCCATCATTCTTAAACCTATCGTCTTGCATTCTCTGTAGTTGGATCTGGACAAAATCCTAGCTGCTTCTCGGTCATAACTAGGCAAAGCATTAAGAGTTTTTATGTCTCGTTAACTTTCAATTCGTTGATGTAGTAATGCTCCGTAGAGTTCTGTGATGTAATACGCAAAGGTGTTGAAGGCTTGAAAGGTTATACTAGTCTATGACACGTTCTTCTAAACTGGTCATTTTAAAAACCTCTATTACAACCAACGTTTTCTAAAAGCAGACTGAAACGTTTAGTTGCAGACGGTCATATTATGCGCATCTGTTTTACGCACTTAATAAATCTTACCAAAACGTCATAGCAATACCTGTACGTGGTTAGTTGGTTAAATCTGAAGTTTCCTAATATTGAGAATTACAACGGCACTGGCTTTTTATTTTTGAAATGGTCGAAAACGATGGCCTTCTTCATATATAGGGAATGGGATTCACTTTGTCTTTTACAGCCCAACGTACAGAAGCTTCAGCATTCGCTATTTTGAATTGCTTATACAAAAGGCGATATACTATATATATATATATATATAGGAGGATATATAGATAAGCAGTAGGTGATGGATGGCGAAACTGACGGAGAGGGATCCTTTTGTAAATCCGAGAACGGTTAATACTACAACAGTGACTTCCAGCAGATGGTATTCAACTAAAGCCAAAATCATTAGCAGCAAAAACCGCTCGTGATTTCAATTAGACCGTACAATAATATGCAATTGGAATTATTCTATCGGCACGGTTATGATTATCTGTATGCCTAGGAAATACTTGGATACCTTGGTACGCCCGACGCCAGCAGAGCTACCTCCAAGAGGCTATGACGTCATTCGTAAGTCCACTCAGTTACTCTTCATTTAACGGTGCGCCTCCTACAAAGTACGCTGATTATCATCACTCACGTCAGTTGCATCCGAAAAGAGCGAACACTTCACTAGATTTCAGAAAATGAATCCGGTGACATACATACAATAGTTCACAGATTTCTAAAAATTCTTAGCACCGATATATTTGGCTGCGGGAATTTATTTCCATTACACTACGGGTGAAGGCGTTAACGGTATTCACCAAGGCAAGTTGACGTTAATAACTTGAATAGCTTGAGAGAGAAAATTACCGAATCTCACTCAGGTATCCAACAAGAGACTTTATGGTTGTGAGTCTGGGGCCCTACAAATCTCTCTACCGCGACTGAAGAAAATGGTAGAACTTGAGTTAATAAAAAAGTAAACAAGACTAGTAGTACTTAATAAAAAGGCCACAACGTAACAGCTCAACGGTGTATTATTCTACGAACTACAATTGATAGAAGATTGTGGCATTTAGCCAGAATGGCCGGGGTGGGAAAGTGTAATTTTAACGTATCTATCACATGTCGTGAAACGAAATCATATTGTGCTTGCGATTCCAGTAAAAACAGAAAAAATTAAAGCAGCACGAAACAGTAGGGAAAAAAATAGCGATGACGGTACCATTGGATTTGCTGGAGTGGCAATAGATAGTGTTTTAGGAAGGTGCTGCCAAAGTACTCGAATTGAGAGCCTACAGTTTTCTATAAGAGTTCCTGTCAAAGACTGCGCAACAAAATGCCAGCGCTAGAAAAGAACGCAGGAGGATCGTCGCAATAGTTCTTATGCAACTATATATTTGCTTATTTTTACTACTACTACTTCTTACAACTATCTACCTGCTTCGGTTTCCATTTCTAGAAGTTATTCTTTCTATTCTAGTATGTACATATTATATATGATCCGACATATTGATCTGTTACTGATTTTACTATGGATCTGACGATAGAAACTGCATATCATGACGTCAGTCATTTTAATACGCAAAGAACGAGCCAAATACAAGCGCGACCCAGGCTGCCTTGTAGAAAGTAAACTTGGTCCCGACATTCTTATCACTCCAGTGCTTCCGAATCCGACTGACCTCTTTGACTAATGTCTTAGTACGCCTATCATCTTTCTGTAAGGGACAGGCTATCTTGTGTGATTTACTTTAAATCGGACACCAGAATTTTCATTAGAGTTTTTCTCGTAGAAAAAGATAATTATTATTAGTGCTATATATCAGAAATGCAGGCTAGGAACTAGTTGCAGGTCTTTCACACGTGTTCATTCGTGTGCTTCCATTTACAGGTTATTCACGGCAGGAGCCGAGCTCCTTGCACCTTATCAAGTGATAAATGGCACCTACACAAGCAAATAACTGCGAATTTTATACAATTGTTTGTAATACTGTACTGATTTCGCCCAGCCATGCTACTTTACATGACGTCCATGTTATGTAATTAAGGTCAAAAATAGAAGACAAACCCACAAGACCATAGACGAAATCGATGTTGAACTTTGCTATTACAGTATAGTCAAGAGAAAGATAGAGAGAGTTTGTAGGTGCGCAGTTGCGTGCTTTATCCCTATCTCTATGCGTTCCTATCTTGCCCTTCCATCGAGTTTAGTCATGTCCTTGCAACGACCGATTCCTAGAGACCGCTAGAAAGATTTCCCGAAGTGTAAATGCCGGGCACGTTAGCGGCCGGCGGGACAGTTCTATCGCTATACCATAATTCTCTCCGTTCGCTTGCCTACGTTCGCATTCTTTGCGTTGCTCTTTTTGTCGTTTTCATTTTGCTCAAGTTCCTTGCCAACCCTACCTCGCTCCGCTTCTCAAATCCTCCGTTGCTTTTTTTGTTCTATGCTTTGCCGCAGGCAGCCCATTCAGGCGTATCCCAATTTCAAGCGGGTCTTTCTCATAAATCCGACCATGCTGCGCCTATCTGGCTCCTTCATCCCGCCCCCTTTTTACTCCTTTGCGCACAGCAACTGTCCGCTCGCTCAAGAATCGTACCAGTTTCAATCCGCGCAACCCGTGCGCTACTGCCATTATGTTACTGCAACAGCTGTCCTGTGCCCCTTCGTTCAGGCCCAGCCTAGCCAAATGACTGTTTTGGTTTCTGCCTTTGCCGGTAGCGTTGCCATTCCTTATCCGTACCATCAGCGGCGCTGTTGTCCTCATGAATGGAACAGTCACTGCTTTTTGCGAAACTTTACCTACTTCAACCCACACTGCTTTCCGCGCACTCCCACCATTCTCAGCTCCCGACGTGTATCTGGTGTTCAAGCAGCCGTAAAGATCTTTTCCAACGGCGTCTTGCATACGCAGTGTACGGACGCTCGGACCGGTGGAAGTGGTCACAAGCCTAACCTGTCGCATGCCGATATACCACCAAAGGCCCGTGACTCTTCGTTGCGTTCCACGAAAAAAAACAGGAGAAGCAGAAAAAAAGTACGTACGCATATATGCGCAAGAAAGATCGGCAGGAGAGTGTACGAAGTGGGCATTGTCCTAAAAAACGAAGCATTATTAGAGGACAAGCTGACGCTGGACCCAATTGAATTGGGCGGAAGAATAAACTATGCTCTATCATTATCAAACGATCGTCAAAGATGTGCAAATGAGGACTGCATTGGTGGACGTAGGTAGTGTTTTGTTTGTTGGCCATCGAGTTAGCTCATTTATTCTTATTTATTATCAATTGCACGGGCAAGTACTAAAGTTAGGTCAACTGGCAAGAAGCTTTGAAGAAGGAGATTTGATCTGATGAAGGTCTGCTAATCTTTAATGCATAATCATACCTACCATTATTGTAATTAGCGTAAGGGCAAATAAAAGGGGAATGTTCCGCGCACCGATACCGTATGCTCGACTACCACTTCCATCCTACTTTTTGCATACCATTTTAAATCAATTGGTGATTTAAACGATGGAAACAAGAGGAGGTTTATTGTTTTGACATGGGGCTGCAATGTAGGTAATACACTGGCTGAACGCACCTATTTAAACAGGTCGACTTCGTTTGACGCCGAAGATAAAGATGAACGATGCGCTATTATTTGCAGACATCGTAGTATTGTCATCATGCAAACGTAGACCGCCAATTAATCCCTGAATGTGTGTTGTACAATTCTAGTAATTGTTTAAGTCAACGAAGTATGTTAAATTTAACTACAGGTTAGGTTTATAGCTATGGTCTCGAGATGGCCGTTTTGGAAATGCTAACAATTACTTCTCAACCATGAACGAACCTCAAAACTAGGAAATATTCGCCCTATAAATTCACGTACGAAAATCTGGATCGATAGAAGTAGCTCTTATTATCTCTGATACACTAGCCTTTGGTTTTGCTAGCTGGTAGAGCCTAGCTGATTTACCGCATCGACTAGACGCTTCAGCTATTTCGTTTTTAATTTCTATTTTAACTTGTACCGTAGATTCCAATCGTGCCTTTTTTGTATCAGGCTTACGAAGAGCTAGTAAGAGTACGTGTACGATGTACGTACGCACAGGGCACCGCGAAAACAACTCTATCTGTGAAATTTTTTCGTACAGACTTTTTTGTTTCGTTGCGTGAAATACGAGTGATTGACTAATTCGGAACGAATTATATATAAAACCGGACATTAGGCAACAAAATGAATAGGACATCTGTAATAGGACAACCAGAATTCAACGTAGCAACAGGATTACGCACGTGTGTTAGATTTAGGTCTGAAACAAGGCTCAACCTATATGTTAACTAGATGAATATATAGAACTATGTTTCGTCGTAATCGGTCCCGACATAAATACTCTAATTCGATTCTCGTTTATGATATCATTGTAACTAGCCGATTCTGAATTAAAAATGTACTAATGGAAATTTTTTTGTTTTTTTTTTTTACAAAAGGCATTTGCGGCTGTATGAGGTTGGTCGCCCTGTGAACGTCGCTTCAAAGTCACGTATGCATAAATAAGTACTATTTATATGAATGGTGAACCTCACTATGACGGAGTAGATCGTCTTACCCATACATCTAGAAAATACTTCTTCCGACTAAAAAATATTTTTTAAACAATGTTGCTTCCAAATAGTAATTGATGTTGCTATGATATGGCAACAGTAGTTGATGACGCGCTATTTGCCTGAGTGGCAATAACTGAAAACTATTGTTCCGCAAAAAAATACAACAACGTTGCCCTGTATCTTAAGTAGTGTCGAAAAAAAAGGCACATTTTTAAAATATATCATTTCCGCTTATATTACTACTACTATATCGTACTGCGCTAATTGCTCGTTATAATATATATGTTATATAGTAATATACTTTGATCAATATAATCTTTTCATACCTTATAAGTGTTCCCTGGCGATTGGATTGCTGGCCGATGTGGGCGCTGTTAAAAAATACTAGCTGTTAATTGAAACTAATTAAAATTTGCTTTAACGTTGTTTTCTTAACTGGTGCTCAGCCCGTGTTTTTTCACGGGTTTCTTTCGGTCTAGAACCGCGCTTCATCACTAACCTATTGTCTTCGGCTGGCACCATATCGGCAAAGCGTTGCATGTGGGGAGCCTGTAGGTAAGCTGAACCGAATGTCGCTGCTGCAATATCTTAATATTCAACGCAGTCGACTAAAACTCAGGGTTCTTCTTCTATACATACTATAAATGGATCTCTGTATCTTTTATGCCGTAGGCTTGTCCCATTCATGAATGAACCTTTACTTGTGAGGTCTACCTAGATACAAAATGGCTTTAACTAGAGATAAAGCACTGATGATAGTTTCGTAGAAAGCTTATGCATACATTAAACTTAACTTCAAGTTTCGGAGCGGTATATAGTTCTTATATATCTACATAAATCCAAAATCCATCAAGGGGATATGTGCTGATCTGAAGTGATTAAAATCTGTATATCCTATCGAATGTGCGTGTCGGGGAGAGACAGCTGCGTGTCGACCCTAACATAATGGAATCCTAGTGGAACTTTAGCTATGACCGAAGAAAAGTAAAACATCCATCTTTTAAAAAAATTACATTAAATTTAATATGATAGCTGTGCTCTAACGACGTATAGCATTGCGATTTATGCCTAGACAGTGCACATATTTCCACTACATAGCTATATATATATAAGGTTTTGTGAAGGAACACTACGTCTACACTCATAAGACAGATATCTTGAAATTGTGTATACAGCTAAAGAGGGTGTACGAAAGTTCTTAATTGTAAGCCGTATATATTATAGACCATACTGTGAAAGTTCGACTGCGGATGTCTTCTTGCAAACCGCATTGAGTATATGTGATGTCTACAACGTTAATCATCTTACGTAATCATAGTTGACTCGTTTGACCTTCACGTTATCATCGGCTATTCTAACTGTTACCCTGCTGTTATGTGATAGTTAGCAACGTAACAAAGGTAAAGTTAATTAATCATTAAGGAAATACTATTATATAATTAATCACTGCGTTAGACATACAAACCGAAGTGCTTGCCGAAGATGGGAGGGGCGTTTGACCAGGCGGGTCCTGGTTCCATTGTCCGTACATTCAGGACATTCGCCATAGAAGCGGCCAGAGTAAAATCGCAACCGATAGACCGAAAAGCCCATAGATAGCTAAAAGAGAAGAGGATCGATAATAGGAACGAAGCGAGAAAACAGGGCTATCTTCATCTTCTGCGGGAAAATTTTATTTCTTCAGTTTAAACTAGATTATACGAGGTCCGATAGCAAAGAACCGGAAAATTCACAGAAAGAACCTATATTACAATAACAAAAAAGAAAATCGGGCTTTTCTGTTTCTTGAAATAGCACAAAGTATACCTTATTTATTTATTGTGCACAGTACAACTTTCATATTATGATCGAGTTAAAAAAATATTCGTGAGTCATAATTGTTCAAACAATTATTCGTGCGTAACAAAAAATGTACCACTTCCAATATATTTATTAAAAAAAACAAATTTACCGAACATACACCCACCATATTTGTAATAAACTTTTAACTGCCCAAAAAATAAACACCATAGATACAGCGCTATTGTAATTATTTTATCCTCAAAAGCACAATAAAATTCACTATATAATCCTTTAGAACAGGAAGCTTTTTTAAATGAGTAGTGCTATTTATAACCAGTTTTACTAAAAAAATGCTTTTTTGACCTTTAAGGGCCTGTACACGACCATCGTTATAATACTAAACAAGATGCTCGTCAATGAATCGATCACTGTTGCCAGCAGTACTACATCAATGTTATTATAATTGGTAAACACCTTCATTTTATCTGAGATATTTCCACTTTCGGAGAATATCGAGTCACACATCAATGCACCATATAAAGCAATTCGAGAGACATTTTTATGTTGTGCTTACGATCAACAATTGAAGTACAGCCGTCGAAGAGGCTGATATCGATTGAGATAGGTGACAAATAATCGATCTTGCCACGTTCATACAAGCCAATACTTAATAATTTACCAATTGGACTCCAAGTGTCCAAGAAATCCTCTTCCTACAGCAGCGGCTGCTCATGACTCGTTAAATCTACTCATAACGAGTTATATGGCGGATGCCTAACGTACTCATAAAGGATAGCTATTCACGAAGTCTTCCTGTATAAACTTTTACAGCTCGTTAGTTGATCTTGATAAAAGCTTCGACCTATTGGTGTGTCATTTATATGCTGAGTCGAATTTGCTCTGCTTGTACGCAGACGTAATCCAATAAACATCAAACTTTACTTTTCTTAGATTGACGAACACACAAGCGAAAATCGAGCTACAAACTATTAAAACACCATAAACATAAATGTTCGTTTCATGTAGCAGCATCATGCGAAATTGATTTCTTACGTAATAGAAGATTAACTATAAACAATTGGGAAACATACCACAGAATGGATCGACAGAGTCTCTCCGGTATCTTCCAGCGTCGTGAAAAGTATAGATAGACACGTTACATGTATGCCACGAAGGCCGACCCTTTGAGTAGACCCTTGGAAACCTGCACCACAATTTATGAAAGGGTTCAAGAGGATATATTTGCTTCGCTGCGCTAGTGCTACTGGAAGATCAACTACCACAACTTGAAACCGCTCCTGCATTGTTAACTTCTTTGTCTACTTAGACATTTATTCATGGCATAGCCTATTGTTTGTTCTATCGTACTAATAAATTATCTTATGCTATTTCCCTATATAGTTCGTCACCTTCGTTCATTGTATAGAGATTTAACCGTTATTGCGATTGAAAACCAAGCACACAGGCGATTACGTAGCGAGCTATTGATAAGGTGTTCGGGATTAGATTTGGATGAGTACACGAGTATACTGAAAGTCTTCAAAGATCCTTTTTGTGTTCACACTCAAATCCGTCCCAATCTATTTAAACAAATTGCAATGTTTTAAGCAGCATAAACTAAGCGACCATTAGCTTTCTCGTCAAACTATGTATTAATAAATCGTTTGACGCAAACAGCTGTCAAACAAACGCGCATTCAGCCTTTATATTAGGTTGCCTTGTCGTAGGTCTCTACTACCATCTCCGTTTATGATCTGACAGCATACAGACGTAAGATATGCTTGCTTGATGCTAAGCATAAATTGTATATTTTTCCTACCATTGCATTGTTGGTCAGTCTGACAACTGGAACTCGAAAAAAATCGACAACCCAATATGCAGAAGGCCCGCGAAGAGTCAAAAACACATTAGGATTTAGGAGTTCCATTTACTGTTTTCATCTTTGGCTGTTTCGAAATGGCAAGTCTTCACTTGATCCGACGATACGTGAGCTTAAAAGAGGCGTAAATGATTTTTGTTGTATTTTCTTAGAGACATATAATCTTCCTGAATTTCATAACAAAATAGTTTATTTCAATATTATTATCCTTCTATTAATGATGGCCCAGTTAAGAAAACAGGATTGACCCAGCCATCTAAATAGATCATCATTTGTCGAATGTACCTATTTAAATAAAAATTTGCTCAGATATAGGAGACTTTTAAGAGATCGAAACCAGGACGTCGAATTTGGGCTAAAAATACCATTGCTGAGCCGAAGCGATTACTTGGAAGTGTTTGTATTTGGTAATTCTAGTTTACTGTAGTTAGGATTACAGTTCTCCCCAGCGCGATTTCTGCAATGTATTGACTTTTGCCCCCTGTGGTGCATCGGGTATTATTGATTATGACAAGCATGTTGGCGTGAAAAAAGTGAAAAGAAGCAATATTTTTTTCTTAATGATTTCAATTACCAAGTCGCACGTCATTACATTTGCTTGGTACTTAGCTCCGTATAACGATATCCTTCTTGCTGGGAACCTTAAGCCACGGGTAGATAAAAAAAACTTGCAACAATGCTGATGTATAGAGCGAAACCAATCATTCTAAAACTGTAAAAAATTACACAAGTGGATTACAAGAACAGTACGAAGGAAATCCAAAGATGACGACTGTATGGATTGACCGGTGCTGAAAATAAAAAATCTACCTAGGTATATGCATGACACATTCTACTGCTGTAGTAAGGCACAAAAGAGATTAGTTCAGCGATGTCTAAATCATGTACTTGAACTTACGCTAAAGCAGATTATTATTTTGTTAAAACAAACTTCATTTCTTGTTTCTACCCAAAGTAAGTGTTTCCGGAGCTATATTAGTCTTGCACCACCGTTTGGCTCTAAGAACGAAATAAGCGCGTTCACTGTAATAATGTGCTTTTATTATGCCGTCCCCCCCCCCCCCCCTCGTGCCCCCCGTGCACACCATTAGCACAACGAAGTTTCAGCCTTAGCGCAAAGCATATCCTTGCGTCTTAATACTATCGTCTATATGTAGTTTATCGACGAGAAACATACATTGAGCACAGGAAAGCGCATACAAGTAGACGACGTCTTATTTATATTTTGTATATTTGAAGTACAGTGTAGGTTTTCAAATTTCCTAATGACACTGTAATTTTTTATCTAGAAAAACATCGTGCAGTAAAAAAAAAAAAGAAAAAGAAAAAAAGAGATAAAACGAGCTCATTGCATTGCATTGCAGCATTCGTTCTCGAACGTTGGATAACCCACAAAATAAATAAGATATCACCAGCTGCAGCTGGTGCAACGTGATAGGGCAACCGTACTTGAGGAAAGAAGAGAAAACTCCTATGAAAAAGTCACATTATCACTCATAGTGAAAGCTTCGTTGACAGTGATAAACGTCGATGCGATGTATCTGAGCTTATTCCCTTTTTCATCGGCCCTTTTCTAGCTCTATCAAAGTGTCTCCTTTCATGCTTTCTATGGTAGGCACGCCTTATAGCCTACGTCTGCTTAGATGCATTGTGTTGCTGTTCTACGTCGTTAATACTGAGCCATCCGCCAGCTGTGCACAGTTCGAGTCATACTATGCTCGTGGTACGGCTAAAACTAAAGATTTTCTCTTTCTTTTTTTGTTTTGTCGTTATCTCGGTTCCCCTCGATGGAATTGCTCCTCGAGTTGTTCGTACCCGTGCGCACTCGTTGTCGCTGTCAGCAGCGGGGTGTCATCGCATCGCATCCCATCTAATGTCCTTAGGAGCAATGCCCTACTCCTGACAACTCCTGCTGGTTGGCTTCTGCCCGAGACATTACGCTAAGCAGGTCGGGAAAATAATGTACTGATGACAAAGAGCTGTAGGAGCCGACGATAAGGGGGTCAATATAGATTTGAAACGTAAGTTACGACGCCTTCGTATTCGGCTGCGTCTGTTTTTTCGACGCTTCTCATTGCCATCGTTGAAGAGCCTCGTCGTGTCAAAGAAAAGATGTAATCTTCCTTAGATAACAGATGTTAACCAGCAGTTTCGTTCTCACATCTAGCCGCTATATGTCGTAGATGCAGCAGATTCTGTTCGTCGATACTAGATTAGAGGATGTGCCTTGCGTATCTCGGGTACGCCTAACTGATGGTAATGCTAATGGACAAACATTTCAATGAACAAGCTAATGTGGCAACGATGACATGTTCGACAATTTATTACTAAGACGAAATCATGACTGATCGATACCGTAGCAGCAGTATGATTCCTGATGAACGGGTAAGCGAAAATGCGCACAAACGATCATCTATGATTCTCGTCACTATCGTGCCTGCTGCTGCAATGCTCTAATGTTTTGAAATATCAGAGGCCGACGTTTAAACGCTATTGGCTTCAAAATACAACATACTAGTGTTCCGCCATACCTGCATTTATGTGCGCCTACGTAGTGTGCAAATGTGTGCTTTATCGTCATCGTCCTTTTCTCCAGACATCGATCACTCAAAAAAAGGGCCTTGCTATCGCGGGCACCCATATTTGAGTTTGAATTTTCGCGCTAAAAAGACCCACTGATCACTCATGCCTACAGCAGGCGCAAGGAAGTCTCTTTAACCTCGTGGGTTTGATGCGCCAGTTCCAGTTGCCGCGGTAAAGGGCACACTAGTGATCTAGTTGCGAAAATAGCATGTGCTGGCTAGCTGTGAGTGAATCTACTATCGGACACGCGGTACCGCGACTTACCCAGAATCGCTCTTTAACAGACGAGGCTGTCTTGTCGTGCATGCAAATGGCTCGGTGCTAATCAATCAATTGCCAGCGGCATAAAGTGCAAGCATAGGAAAGAAAAGAAAAAGGCAACTACTTTAATGTCCTGAAGGGCTTGCTCAAGGGATCCTGCGACTACAACGGTCTCGACCAAACGAGCGCTCTCCTCGTTCTAGTATATATATATAAATTGATGCAAATTCTAGAAGCTTAAATCCGTCTGTGCATCCGCGCCTTTGATAAACTGTTTAAGTTTTTTTACGCTAAGTTTTAAAATTAGCTAAAGAAAATCAGTTGGAAAATGCATTCTACTTGAACTACATTATCAACTATAACTTGAATACATATTGTGTGCCCGCAATATCGCAAATGATCGACATTGATCTGATTTTTTAACTTTAACTCCTGTCTTTACATAATTTTTATGCTCCGTCGACGCTTGATTTTTCTGTAAGCCAATATGGCCGTGCATTACAAATCAAAATCGGATTTTTATCCTTCCTGTTTTCCGCAGTGCGGTATCCCTATCATCAGCAAGTTGCTAGCATAGAAGGCGATGGAGTTACGTTCTATCGACCATCAACGCTTTTAATTTTGCTGATTGTAAGGAAGACGCGATTTTTGAGAAGTGTGTCGTTAGGACCGCTTTCTCGTCTCGCTAGCTGACAAATGCTGCATTGTCGAAGTAAGAAATCTCTTTTGAGATCGTGAGTTCACTGGCTTTGATTGGACTGAGAAGAACAAGATTGAGCGCAAAGAAGAGCTTCCAAGATAGCGAAATATTTATCCTGCGAATGTTCCGTGATCGACTTTCCACTAAGCTGCTTCACTATGAAGCTCGTGTAAAAACACAAACGAATATAAAAAATAACAGCATGGAGCGTTCTGAGCGTTCGTGAGTCAAATTATATTTAATTTTATTCATTTTACTTGATTTTCCGTGCAATAAAAATTTATTCTAGAGGTGCTTCGCGTGAGTGGCGTATGTTTATTTACTTTGGCTTCCTGGACAATTTTCTTACTACAGATTTAAAAATACCTACGTGAGGATATTTAAAAGAAGAATAACTGCGCGACAGTTAGTTAACTAATCTAACTAATTTAATGAAGGACGTTTGTAATATTCGACAGGAATTGTGCCTTCCATTACAGTTTGGGTGGTAGTGTAACTAGATTCCACTATAGGCCTCAGGCCTATATTGACTTTGCGCAATCAATACAAAGCGATCACAGCCTTTTATCAATGGAGCCGCACTCCGTATTTTTCAAAGTAAATCATCTGAGATTGCTGCACGAAAAATTTGTAATGAGACGCCAGCTAGAAAGTATTGAACCAACAGAAAGGAAAAAGATACAGGTGCTGTTACGTCAAACCTTTGGAGAATGTTTGGGAATCAGTAAAAATAAGCTATTTATATTTCAATGTAATAATCTCAAGCTGCATTTAATTTTTTGCTTAATTATGTTTGTCTCACGTTTAATTTTTTTTTCTAGTACCCCTTACAACAACAAGGGTTAACGCTTTCTCAGTGCCTTCTGCTATTTCGAAAATTTTAAAATATGGATTGAGCGTCACCCTTCCAGAACCAGCATGTACTCGTGGTTCCCTGTGTCAATGTATTCTTTGATAATATCTACATCCCGTGCTAGCTAAACGCAGCAGTTTTTACCTTCGCATTTTGGAAAGCTCCCTTGGGGGCGAAATCTCTTTCGACAGACGTATACCTCCCTGTCGGTTTTCACCAAGCTATCCTGCACAAACGACAAAAATAGAAGACGCGATTATTACAAGGTTGCATATTCAAAGAAATCTACCACTCTTGTAGTTGTCCTACGAGCGTTCAACGGCACCAGTACATAAAACACCTAGGACACTTACCGAAGATTAAGAACTCATAGGTTGATTACTTAAGGATCATTTATGATTACATCGTACGCAGTGGGCTTAGCTTAAATGAGAATGGAAAGCGACCACAATGTAAATATTCGAGACTTTCGGAGCTGACGTTTGACTTGGACCGATTTTTGTGTACATATTTATATATCTACACGCTTTAAGGCTATGTTTCTCTCTACTCGTTTGATGGCAGATGCAGAAGGTTTCCTATATTTGTATTTTAATCCGTAAAAATTTAACGTAGACTGTGTACTAGCTAGTTTGAATACGGTTTATACGCCGTATCGAATGATTGAATTATATATATACACTTTTATTGCATTGTATAATATATAAAAGACATTGCGCCTAAATAGGAATGAACTTTAACGAATCATTTGCCGCAGCGGGCATGCTTTCGACAACTATTTTTAGTAGCAGAAGACAGCCGCTTGCCGCTTCCTTTTCTAAAAAACAAAAGACTTACTTTCGTTGGTTTCCAAATTTAAGCGAGGATAAGCTATTATAGATAGGGTGCTTTTTCGTACTGGACAAACCCCCATCAGGATGAAAGATTCCTTGTTTGTCCAAAATCGGCGGTTACCGTTTTAGTTAGCTTCTGTGTAGCTGTCACAGATCCAAGGGAGAATTTTATAAGGCAAACTGGAAGATTTTCAAAGGAGGTAAAGTTTTGGGTATATAACGAGCGCTTTTTGGTATGCTTATATTCATTAACAGCCGTCTTAGAATAGAGAATATCAATTACGAACTGGGTCGTCTAGTATGTCTAATAGGTCTAACGGTTAGCGTTTTTTGAATTTTCTGGCCATTTTGAGCCTTTGTGTTTTTGAGGCTTTTGCCTTGCTGTAATTATTTTGTGTATTCAATGAACAGCGTAGCGAGTTTACATCTGCCAATACTGTACAATGCGCAAATATTACGAAAAAGAAATTTGCGGACAAAGGATGAACATTTTGGAAATTAAGAAGTTCATCGTCTAGGTTTTAAATTGAAGTTATAGTTATAGTGTATAACATAATCGCTGGAAATGACACTTCTAGCAAGTGTAAAAAACTTGTATATATAAATATCTGTTGTTATTTAGACACAGTCTTGAAAACCAAGCATATTCCAATGTAGGTGACACACCTCGTATTTATAGGCCGAGCGAATGTCTTCTGGCGGTCTTCATTTGACGTCGGTCAAAGTAGCACTAGTAGTTATAATTGCCATAGACAGCAGATTCAACTTGCGACACATGAGCGTCAGGGGCACAATAGCGCCATCTGAGTAATGTTTTGTTATATCGTAATAGCATGAGTATATGGCAAACACTACATGGCCATTCGAGTGCTCTTATTGCATAATATCTGAATTCTTTGTACCTAGCACTATAATCATATAGAAATTATATGAGTGTGCCTCAGGTATACACGTTTGCTTAGTAAATTTGCTTTTTACTGCGCGAATTTATGTATATCTTGCTACTTTCATATAATACATCCCCCATATATATATAATCTTTGTAGTTTATCAATGTCGCTATTAACTGGACTATAAGACTATGTTCCGATAGAGATAAAGTTAACGCAACGTAGCGTAAACAATCGCCGATGCGTTAGGTATCCTACAAAATGGGTTAAGACCAAACTTAAATAATTAGCAGTTTGAGACAGAACGACATTTCTAATATAAGTCAAAGTGTTTTTCAGCATCTAAGTCTGCCTATTCCGACAACTGGTTACAGATGTCCGATGCTCTCAAACTCTAGCAAAAAACAGCCGTACATTATTTGTGTCTAACTTTTGGCACAATGTATAGGTCATCACAAACGCCATTTAGAGGCTCCCACGTTTTCGTAAATGATTACAACCAAGTAATAATTGTCGTTAGAAACAATTGACGCCCTTGCTTTTTCATGGATTTCTGTCATTCATTTCCTCTCTGGGGCAGCATCTATGTAGCAGGGCACTACCCGTAACCGCTATACGAGAATGTAGGTCCGAATCGAAATTTTTCGCTGTTACCTGTCTTTTTCAGCTAAGCACAGTAATTACACCTATTTTAAAACGAAAATTGCAATATTGGCCCCGAAAAAGGAACCGAACCACTCTAAAAAGTATATGTCGGAGACCGCTCAAAAGAGGACGGAAGAACGCTTCGTTAAAACCTGCATTGCAGTCTTAAATATCTGACTGAAAACTTCCTATCGCGTTCGCGTACACATCATTCGATGTTTCTTTCACTCGCTTCCATCATGAACCCAATTTTGGGCCTAGATTATTCCAGTAATTTCCAGTAAATACTTTTCCTGCAAATTTGAGACTAACTCATGCATAATAATGGTCTGCGAAGGAAGACTGATACGCATAGATTCATTGAAATCTTGCTCAAATATGCCAGACAAAAAACAATATCGAAGTATAACTTTTACGTTGATAATAGGTCAAAAGGCCCAAAACGGTTTAAAGATTCAAAAAGTCCGAAGGATGCGAAAATACATACAGATCTAAAAGAGATAACCGAGCGTAGCATTCCAAGGATGAAGACCATAAAGGCAACGCTATCCACACTGGCCAAACCGAAAACGGCGATACCCTGTTAGCCTCGTACGATAGCACACAAAGAGGAATATGGACTACTTTGTAATTGCGCGCGGATTTACAGCAAAAGGTGGAACGACCGAGAAAAAACCGGTACCCTGTTGCCATTGTACGCCTTATTAGAATATGCATTACAGTATGGCGGGCCTGAAGCTGTGGCGCGAACGTGTCTATATAGATTTCACTATCTTCAGCTCTACATACTTTGTTCTTGTAGTCATTTTTTTCCGTGTACAGAGACATGCTGACGGTAGTGAATACATATGCTCTAATAAAAGCTGGAGAAAGTAATTGGCTAAATTATGCCCCAATTGAGAACAAACTATCGTGTGCATGGACTACGGTTGAAACTCGAAGAGACTTATACTGCGCCCACTGTGATACTGTCGATTGCGCAGTAAGTAACTATTATCTGTTCGAATCAGAACAAGTGATCAATCCGCGCTTCTTGACGCCGTATGCTTACGATTACTTGTCAAGTTCACGGGTGTCCGTATTTTGATAGTCGGTTGATCGGTGAGTCGGTGATATCCTAAACGAATAATAGTTATCAATAATGTTATAACTTTAGAGAGTTCACCAGTAAAAACCGTCCGACGGCGATTCGTTTTACAAGTTTGCATGAAAAAAAAAAGGGTTTACTTGTCAATTTTAGCAGATTCTATGCTATAACAACTGCAGATAAACGTGTATAGATACTTACGATCTGTGCCCAGAAAGTTGACGTTAATAATATAACTTTGTAGCTTAGCGCCATATTGATCGACTCGCTTATTTTACTTGGAGCATACGAAGCATGCTAAATTTCTTTTAACTACCATAAAATAAGTGATACAAAAATGTTTTTTGCCAAACAAAGAAAGATATATGGAGGAAGAAGCCGTAAGCAGAATGTGTATATTCGTTTCACCTAACATAAAATGTTCCTATTATTGCCAATACTTTTGTCTGATATAGACAGTTCAGTTTTATGTACCGTTTGTATTCTGTATGTTAGGGCCTTTTTTGGCCATGCTGGTACCATCTCCGCGTAGTTCCTTAAAAGTCCTTCCATGTTTTTGCGTAGAGGTTATAGCAGTTGGGCCGTTAAATAATTGATAACCCTACAATTCAGCTTGGATGGCTATAGAAAATGGAACAAAGGGTAGAAGAAGGTAAGAGTGCATAGGAGTAAGATTTGTTCAAGTGGCACACAGAGCACGAAAGAAAGAAGGGGTTAAAAAGACACACATACCTCGCTCGACACTCACAACTGAGTTGACATATGATGCTGTCATGCAAAGATACCCTATCTCATAGGAAAAAAAACAAAAAAAGTATATAGCATAAAGTGGGTAAGTATGAGAGTAAAAAGTAGTACGATAGGTAGACAGCCGAGTAGACTAGGCATCTTAGCTAAGGGTGGATGTTTGGCCCTGTTTAGCTGTATCTTGTTGAGCGCTAGTGAGATTTAGTAGGTATAGCACGCTAAGTCTGACGTGAGAGGTTTGCCAACGGGAAAGAGGTCAAACTACCCCTTGGAGAACCCAGCGCCGGCATTTCACCAAGGACGAACGGCAATTCGGATACAGTACCGAGCGAAGGCGCATGCGGGAAAGGCTTGCTCAGAGCTAGTGGCTTGGGTTTCTTATGCTGCTGCTTCGCTAGCTATACCGTTTTTGATCGAGATAGTAGCCCTGTTCCTATCGCTTGTGGGATCAACGTCAATTTGGAGTTCTATCAAAGTCCAGTTTTCCGTTCCCGTCTAGGTGTATTCCGGGATTAGAAAGACGGAAACGAAAGGAAAGCAAGCGACCAACTATGTTGGTCGTGCTCTGCAGTCCTTAAAAGCAAACCACCACGTAAGATAACAAGTCACGCAGACATAGAAGCTGACATTACTGCTAACGCCGCGTGTAACCACATACCATCTTATATCCCACCTTGTAATGAGCCCAATGGATTTTTTTGACTTGACAATGTCGTCTGCATTTGTTTCGGCAACTAGCCAGCCTCCTCGCTCCAACGGACAGAAATACCGAAGAATAAGAAAACAACAAAGCTAGAAGCTCACGAGGGCTTATCGGAAAGACAAAAAGTGTAGTTGAATATTTAGCAAAACCGCCATGAATCAATGCTAGGGGCTATTTATTAGGAGCTAGGAGGTATTTTTTGGGCAGACTTCGATATAGAAGAGCACATGCTCCCTGATTTGATGTCTCATGTCAGTTGTGTTCTTGGAATGATCATGTCGCGGGTTTGCGTTTCGTTTGCAGGCATACTTGTCACTGCCAGGCTCACCGACAGTTGATAAAGCTGTGTTTTTTTTGCTTAGGTAATTCATCGTTTATTTCGGCTAGATGTCTCATGGCAAGTCAAAAACGAAAAATGCATAAAAAATAAGATGGTTTAGCATCAAAAATTGAATGATGCAGTAACGTGTTATTTACTTGCACAGTATTAATAAAAGCTAGGTTTGTGGTAACGTTTTTTCTACGGAATTCGTATCAATCATTATCCTTGCATCTAAAAGGGTTCAAAGTTGCCACATGTATCTTCCAATGCTAATGCTCGACAGTGGTCGGTTCAGAAAATAGTAAAAATTAGTCAATTTCAGGAATGTGTTTAGGGGCGTCCTTTTTCTAATGTACGTTGGAGCCGGCTGCTAAAGGCGGCGAGACAGGCTTCTACGAGCTCATGAGCAGAAAAATTTTTAACCTGCAAGAACGAACAACCGAATGTATGTAGAGAGGTAGATACTGGCGCCCATTTAGAAATCCCGGTTAAACGAAACTGAGAAGAAGCACGGAAGTAGTAATATAAAGAGGTCATTTCTAATCGTCGTAGGTATTCTTCCATTTATTATTTTGTTATGACTTTGCTGACGCTTGCTATTGACTGGGAAATCATCATCATCATTGACTGGGTCATTGAAGCGTCTACGCTTTTTCTCTATTTTTCGAAGGTAATATGAATGGTGCTTGTCTTTTGTACGTTTAATACGGCACGTTAACAAATTAATTTGCGAGAAAGTTTTCATTGGTTTAGTTCTGCTGGCTGAAAGTTTTAGCCGAAAGTAAAAACGATTGTGCGCTACAACTTTTTCAGGCCGGTGTATGATTTGGTTCGCTGCAGGTCGCCCCTTGTATATGACATTTCGAGATGCAGCAATGCCATATGAGTTCACTATAGGAATTATTCTTGGCAATATAAGATGTTTACATGCACACCGACGCTGCGCTTCGAGAGGTTTGCTCGTATCTTTATTCAATCATATTGGCGGTGTAGTGGTGTCGTTGGCGAAGTTCGAACCACTTCTGTGTGCGAGAGGTTCAGCTATTTAAGTCACCGCACCAGATTCAGATAGGCAGTGCAGAATGAGTCGCTGAGAAGCACCATGGGCTACATTATATATGCTTTACCATAAAAACGAGGTGATACAAATCCAATAACTACAAACTATATCCGAAACTAAGTGTGCAAATTAGCTTATTTGTAAAAACAGCATAGCGAATAATTTGAAACGCGCGGTATGAGACCATAAATTCATGGTGAGGTCACGTCTTGGTGCTACCCGTGTCTGTAAACAACGTGAATACATGGGATGGTCAATTGCCTAAAATTTGACGCATTTAATTACCTCCGAGCTACTCTCTATGTTATCTATTCCAGGATATAACCTTGTTGCTCCTGTTATTGTTGTTGCTGCTGCTGCTGCTGCTGCTAAGGCAACCAAATTCAACAGATTTATGAATGAATAGGCAGGGGTGCCTGGTACAACCATTTTATGCGCCCACGTTTTGTAACTTTTCTTGTGTGGCACGTAGTTAAATGTACAGTGTAAGGAAAAAAAATTGTCCAGAGAAATATCTTCGTTGGAACGCACGCTCCGAGTTACATGATGGATATGGCCCGCTGGTGACCAAGCATATTCTATGCCGTTTACATTATTTTTAAATCTTTTCAATATATCTCACCCATTTCGCTTCTTACAAGAGTTGTCTTTCTCTTATTATATAATATTGTATACATTATGTACTAAAACTTGCGCCATCGTACAGTTTTTCTAATATGGCATGTTCACGGAGCCCGGATGTTGGCCCCATTGTGGCATATATATATCATTCAATTGCAAGATGGTCATTACAAAAAAGAATAACGCCGAGCCATTCCTATACCGTCAGGTAATCGTCGCTGCGTGTTGTTCTAATTTTTTCGCTACCTCAACTCTTTTCAAATTAATGGCAGGTGCATGGATAAGTGAGATACCTTTATTCTTGAAAGAAATTCAACACAATCTGCTTCTGTCCTCAAGTAAAATTTCGAGCAATGCTGCGACGCGCTATCCACATTAACGATAGAGTCCTCGGGCCAACTACACGATCGATGGCCATACGGTTTGGAGTCTGTGTAGGAATGTAAAGGAAAGCAAGCTGAATCTCAGATTCTCTGAGCACATTTTGCTTGTTACACATTTTGTTAGCATTTCTTCTTTATTTTGAATATTTAGCAAACTGATCCATTCTTTGCTATTTTAATACACGTATAGTAGGCTATCTAAGTCGTACATGTCCTGAAACCACTCGCAGCAGCATTATTATCCAAACTCAGCTACTAAACCTGTACCTAAGACATTGACAACATTGAGACGATCATCACGGGTGACTTCAATTGAAAAATGCTTATTTATACCTATTTAGCTTTTGAAATGGATATATGCAGGATATTCCTTACAAATAAGTAATCAACGTAAGCGTAGGAAGCAACGTTGTGTCTTTCATAGCTCATTCTTTATGGCAAAGCCTGAGAGATGCAGATTTCATTATTCAAACTATCTTTCATGTTCCGACGCAGTATGACATTCGAAAAAATGTTTGTTTTTTTATCAATTCATTCAATGCTTCTATGTGTAAAATAGCGTGCGATGAACTCGCGACGAAGAGATGAAGCACGGTTTTGCAGGACTAAATCGCAGCGTTTTAGACCTTCGGACGGTCAATCGCGCGTTAAACGCTACCGCCATTATTATATGCTTGAAAGCATTAATAATATACATTTATTTATAACATCGACTGTGGAGACCGTCATTATTTTTTGTGTCACTAGACAAGGCCTTTAAATTAACAAAACTTGACAGCCCGTCATTGAGGACTTTCGAAGTTGTCGCTACCTCTCTTTCTATTATGATTTTAGCCAGATCCCTACATATTCAATCCATAGTTACTTTCGTAGTAGTGACGAAATAAGACAATAACACACATCGATCCGACAACAGAAGTTTTGATACAGCAGAGCGTATGATTAGGTCGTTCGACGCATTTATTACTTCCATCGTACAATTACCCCAAAAAAATAATCAGAGCGCTGGAAACTGTCGACCAAAGCATAGCAGTCCTTGGTGATTTAAGCATTGCGTGGAAGCTTGATATATGAAAATGTAATGGTGGATGTGAAGAGTTTTACGTCCGCTAGTATTGCAAAGCACCGCGTCAGAAATGAACTATGTTTACGCCCGGATACGAGCCTAGACCCCACGAAGCCCACAAGTTTAGTAGACAGATACGTTGTTACAACGCCATAATCGTGCGTCCCCTTTCTGGCTTATTTGAGATAGCCATAAAAGATACACGGGTTTATGATTGACAGTTGGTGACAAACGAAAGTATTAGATTAGGTCGTAGGTAATTTCCGTTTATTTCCTTTCCTTTTAACTTTTCAGTTATCCATTTACCTTTATGTATTTTTCAAAAATGCTCTTCGATCTCTATAATTGTGCTGCCATGTCAGTGGGCAGCGTACGTAATTTACAACTTGATGAAGGCTCCCAGTAAAAAAAAATGCATTTTCGCCTTTTGCCGAGAATAAACAACTGCCGAAGCAGCACAGGGTACTTGAGACGACTACTTGAAACTGGTCGTCGTTGAAGTTCAATAAAAGCATCTTAGAACTGAAGGGTACACTTCGACTTGGTCCACTGCTCAGTAGACATCACAGAGACATCACACGGTTTCTCATTGCCTCTCAAGATGTCGTCCGGAAACAGGCAACGTGCAGTCACAACGACAAGTTTCTACACAGAATTGTCACCGGCGACGAGGAGTGGTGTCGTCAGACCAATATATAGCAGCAAAAAAACTGGATAGCTGCGAAAGATACAGCTAAATCTAGAGTTAAGCCAAATGCCCCTCCTGAAAAATGTATTACTTGTTCGCATTGAGAAGGACAAGGCTGTGAGCAGGGACCCATGTATGGCTCAGTCGCATTAAGTGAACGTAGTTATCTATCAGGGTAAGCTAGATGGACACAGCAAAGTGGTCCTTCTACACGACAATGCCAGGCCGCATATGGCAGGCATGATAGAAGCCGTCCTGCATCCACCATATTTTTTCAGGCCCTGCTGCACAGATTATCACCTTCTCCGATCCCTTGCAAACAAGATCAGTAGCCATATATTTGATAGTGAAGAGTCCCTCGAAATCATGCTGAATGAGCTTTTCTACGTCAGACGTGAAAATTTCTGGTGACAGATGGAAAAATAGTAGAGGGTGACGGCAAATACAAAACAAATTAAGTGGTTGCCACAATTCGGGTACAATGTTATGCGCACTGTTACGGCGCAGTCTATGTGATAGCTTAGAGGGTAACGTATTTGCCTGATAACATTAGGGACACGCTGTGGCCTAGGTTCGAACCCGGACATAGACAGACAGATCTCTGCTGGGAGACGGCCAGCCGTCTTATGGTATGCTTAACGGCGATATCGGACGTAAAATTCGAAAGGGTAGAGAAGCGATAGCAGCAGAAGCAGCAGTAGTTACAACTCAATGAAACGACTATAACAAAGCAATACAAAAAAAAACTACATTTTCTATCCAAATATGTCCTCGATTATTACTCAGATAAATATTGTTTAGGTGGTTGGTTTGTACGTATTTTAAATTCTCCCATTTGATGGATCCTTAGTTGTTTATATTTTATTCTGCCGACAGAGCAAGCTGGCTGTATTCGACTCACATAACTCCAATTGTATCTGGAATGAACAAAGCTTGTGATAATTGTACAGTGATAAGGACGATGCATGTATTGTAGTAGAAGTATGCACTATTGACATCTAGCTGTTTGCCTTTCTTGTATGAGTTTCTTTTAAATAAATTTATTATTCAGCTTTTCTTATTGTGTGAACACGTCCTCAGGATCACCTTTTCAATACAGCATCAAGGACTTTTCCCATTAGAAAGTCAAGATGGAGCGGGTCTGTTTTGACTTTCTCCAAGCTATATATGAAACAACGCAGCAGTTGTATTCTATAGTAGTAGTAATTTGCCATTATCGAAATTTCGTTTCGAAATTTCGGAGTTGTCGTCACCCAAGTTGTTACGTCCGTGCCTGCACATACACGTACAAGTTTCTCTGGCTACACGCGGCCAAGACGTCAATGGCTATTTACGCATCCGTATGCAAAAATATTGCAGTTCTTGTGGTTTGGTTAAATGGAACATTATTCGGCCGTGTTATACTGTGATTTAGGTCAACACTTTGGCCTTTGCGATTACTATTAAGAAAATAATTCTACATAGAGACGCGCATAATAGACGCACAGTTGACGCATGACCGATAAGTGTGGCAAGCGGCATTGTTTATATTAATTCCAGTTGACTGTTTTTTTGTCATCAATATATGACAAGTTATCTTAGTATATAAGACTGAGTGCAAGATAAGTTTGCCTTATCGCTCAGGCAGCCTGAAGACAAAGCGTTATAAGATGAACGCCTTTTTCCTTACTGCAAGTGAAAGACTATGTAAGGTCAAGCATGTATAGCCATGCATAGTAGCATATTTACCTACCCAATGCTTGATAATCTATTTATAAAAATATGTGCGACGAGGTTACTGCGTATAGTGTTAATCTACGCCATACTATATTTTGACACGCCCTCGTGTGGTTTACATGCTGGTATTTGATGCTGTTTAAGCTATAAAAAGGGCTTATCGTTTACTTATGAGGAACTTACTTTGATCACGAAAAGTACATTATCAAGGTTAAAAATATGCACCTGACAGCTGCTACATTTAGCTCTCAATATTAACATTTTCGAGGCTGACCAATAGAACACCTATCTTAATATCTGTGAACGTTCTGGCCGAAAATGACGTTTTTTTCTTCCTGCACGTAACCGTATTGCAAGTATGATTCCTGTTTTCATACTGCCGTTTCTGTTTAATCAATTCGATGATCCTGCACGAGGCTGATCGATTACCGGCACTGTATCACATGGCCCAAAGCGAAAGAGGAGGACGGAAGTGCGAAGGATGAGAAATGGAACGCAATGGAATCCACGTCGGATAAACATTCTGTTCCATCATTCACGGTTGCGGACGCGTCGTCGTTATGGAAGAAAATCAGTTGAACTGCTATATCGTTGCCATGGCTTGTCATCGTTATTCCACCGCAGACCCTATATCTCGAGGGTACGGGAGTTCACTCCCACAAACACGAAACGCTTCATAAACAAGAATAATACATCGAAACTGAACTCATGATTGTGCCTCTTGGCCTGATGGTTGGCCGTGCCGTAGCGCAAATATGATTCGGATTTTTCCACTAGCTTGAATTAAATCTGCAATGTTTACTTTTCTATTGTTGCATTGAAAATTGCATCGCTGGCCTCGTTAGCACCATTTAGAGTTAATCGAGTCGTAATTTCCGACTCCTTTTTCAACGGTAACTGTAAACGAGATTTAATTAAACTATAATTGGGGTAACAACGCAGGAGCATCAACTCCTAAATGCGACGTTTGATAAAGCTTAGTAATTTTGAGTTTCTTTCGTCCACTTGCTACTACATCGTTAATTAGGCCATTTGTTTACGTTTAGTTGAGACCTGGGTACGTCTGAGAAAAGATCTATACGGCGATAGGCATAGTTTAATTCATGTTGGATCCGAGCATACGTCAAGCAACTAATCCCAATTGTGAAACGTACCTGATGAGTTGGCGTCACAGTGAACCGTTGATGCGATATTTTTGGTTCAAGAGAAAATATACGAAGGCTCAGAAACATGTCTGAGAAATTCCCTCTCTCGAAAACTAGGGAGCATATGAATAAAAGCATAGAGCTTTCGGCGTACCTCAAAGAGATCACTAACCTCGTCAAAAAAAAACCCTTTGTTGATGACCTTAACCAAACAAGTCTCTCATCAAGATTGATTAATATGTTTATTGTGAGATTTTAAAAAGCCTACATCTCCCTTTCGAAATGTTCATAGAGAGGCTCGTTGTAGCATTTAGCTCTAGTTGTCACAGATGGCTTTCACAAATTACTCTTATGAGGGTAAGGTCATTGGTAAAACGAACGGAATGACAAACACTTTCATGGGATCCGACGTATAAGAGAGAAACACGAATGGGACTAGGACAATATCTGGTGCAATACCGGACGTTACTAAATGATTATTCAAAGGCGTATTACCAATGTACAACGTTACGAGGTGACCACTTGTATAAGACTTACGAAAGACAGGACAAGCGTCATAATGAAAAAATAATTTTTAAAGAAACCTCGCGCGACATTGCGTCAGATGCCTTCACAACATCAATTTAGGCTACAAGAAAGCCATTTTCTCCATTGCAGGAGCGGGTGATATACTAATAGATATCAAAGAAACTCAGATTACGAAGAAAATCATAATGAGAGTCTAAAGAAAGAATGAAAGGTGAGTGTTAAAGTTGACAGATTTTCAAAAAAATGTTCGCACATAATTAAGCCATAGTTAGGAATTTACAGTTTGTTGTACTATCACGGCTACCCAAAACTATGAAACGGCTTTGGGGAAATGTAGACGACATTAGAAAAACGCAGGTCTAAAGAGGTAGATTACGTGTATGTGCCGGCCGATGGGCAAGTGCAATAAAATTTTAAATGGACTAGTTTCAAATCAGATGGCTGAATTCGATTTGATAAAGGTGCCAAGTGTCATAACTCGTTCTTCGGCAGTGGCTGAGAAATTAGGCGGAAGGCAAAAAGGAAGGGGCGTCAAGGCGTGCGGTAGTAATGAGCCAGCGGAATCAAACACATTTCTGCGAGTACAGAAATAAATAATTAAGTTACTTTATTTATAAGACGCCCTAATAGACCAGTATTCCTATAAGGCATTATAGCCTCTCGGCGCTCTCATGTAATATGTAACCAATTGTTTGTTATGATTGAGAACGTATGTCCTTCTTAGTCTATCAATATGCCTGGAACGACTGTGTAGTATTTAGGGTAGCTTGAGGTACAGGTGCAGATGCGATTTGTATAGCTTTTAGATTCTTCCGCGTCATTCGATAAACTACTGGTAATAAACTTTGGAAAGGACAAATGATAAGTAAAGATTTCTCATCTGTAATTAGCAAAGTTTATATTTGTGTCTCCAGGAACAGTCATGGGCATACCTTCGATCTAATTAAATTATCGAGCACTTCGTTGAAGTAAATTATGACAACAATGCACTTACTGGACCGCCGCATCAAGCACACTTTAAAACTTGAATATATTTACGATACCATCGCCTGATTCATTCAACGTCATCAGCAGATCTCATCTTAAAGGTTTCGTGAATACGCAATGGAACGCCGCGACGGTAGCACACGCAGCGAGTTATTGTATAATCTCAATATTCTGTAGAGGTCTCCAAATGGACGCAACGTCTGTTATACATACTCGCAACAATTGAACCACTTGTCACGGATATCCAATACGAGCTACGACAATACAGGTTCGTTTGGTGGGAAAGAAACGAAATCGACATTCAAATGCAGATGAAGGTCACTTGCTTAGGGCGGGGTGGCGAACCCTTTGTTTAAATGGCACTAGATATTGCCGTTTTCAGTATCCACTGCTTAGTATCCGATCAGAGGCGAGTCATTATTTCACTCGTTTGTGTAACCATGTTTCAGCTTCAGCCCTGACCAGTTTACATTGTTGCCGTAGTCGCTTTTATTATTATTATGTGTCGTCTCATCTTCTTTCCCTGTGTAATCAGTCAGACATCACCGGGTTTTATAGCTTCATTAGCATCATCCCCGCATCGATGATCGCTATACTAATGCTGAATCAATTTTGTTGCCTTCAGATAATATCGTAGTGTAAACGGCGACGATGTTAGATGAATAGCTTGAAACGTTGCAGTTTCTCTAGTGATGATCCGAGTTGAATTTTAAGCGTGGACAGAAGTAATAGCAGCTGTCAGTATCCGAAGGATCTGGAGCGAAAACAAAAGATAACCTTCTTTTTTTTTTTAGCTGGAACTATATTTCAATGGAAGACTTTAGCTGCCGATACCAACCTGAAGCCAATTTCTTTGTTGTGTATCGAGCTTAGCTACAACGACAGGTCACTGGGTGTAATGATGGACCATTTTGTGGACTATTTGCCCCTTTATCACTCTCTTTAGCATCATAAGACACAAATAAATTATTACAGAGACAAAGAGTTTATTGTCTATATGGTTTATTAACGCGCCAGCGTGTTGTGCACTAGTTAAAAAAGTGTGTCTAACTCTCGAAATAGGAATCCATAAATTTTTATTTTAGGGCTTGACATCTTTTAATGAATACTAGCAGTGTATCTAAACCTAGGTAAATCAACAACGCTGTGTTACTTTAAATTGTAATTGGAATCAAAATAACGATGTCTGCGTCGCTATTGCCCTTTGTACGACTAATTCTGCCCTGGAGTCTACCTGTTTTACCTGATTGCCTACAATCTACCTACAGTGTGCGCTTGCTAACTGTATCGTAGTTGCATAATGAGACTGGTACCTGCATCACTAGGTGAACGTTATGCTGCCTTGTCTGTAATAGCGTATAATTGTAAAGAACAGCCTCATTTCTCGTAATACTTTCGTCGGTATTTATCACACCGGTTACGCATGAGTCTAATTGGAAGGTGTCACTGAGAGACCTAACTTATTCAGTTAAGTTTCGTGGACAGAGACTAGGACTGCCGTCGCGAAGTTAGTAGGCACGTAGCAGCTTGATGATGGGCATATCTTTTTACAGCAGCTATATATATACACTCAGAATATATATATATGAGTTGCTCATAGTAACCATAGCAGCATATATAACTTAGTTAGAAATCACACAGGGCGCCATTTGGCATCGAATAACAGCCGGATGTGGTCGTGGTTGGCAATAGATTCTCGTGGCAGCTGAGCTACTATTAGCAGCGATCGTCAACGTAAGTGCGCTGGCAGCCAGGTCAGAAGGTGATCCTGGTGATGTGGTAGCAATGGTCGACACACAGATTTTCCGTCCAGTGTCTAGCTGGACCCTCTTTCCCTGTCCTATGTATAAGAAATGCTTGATAATTTACTGGTTTTTCTAACTTATGCTTTTTGGTGGGTAAAGATGTTTGCATTTTCTTGTATCCCGAAGATGAACAAATACACTTAACAGTAAATTTTGTCTTGACCTCTAGTCTAAACTCGCAGTCGATACGCGTCCCGTTCACTCGACACTGCTACTTCCCACGACTGCTTGTTACACGTAGCCGCTGGTGACAAGATGAATCAACCGGCAGCCTACCTGCTTGTACACGCCGTATTATATTATATATGGCTCATTCGACGCCAACGAGTTATTGCGTATCTGGTGTGGGTGAGAACATGGCTTGTAGCCTGGTGAAACAGGCGACACCTAGACTTCATCGGCCGATTTGTCAATTTAGATCAAAGCTTCTGTCCAGGTTGTTTTCGGGTTTGAGTCTCTGCTCTATTCCTGCGTATTTCTGCGTGTCTGTCAATAGCAGAGTGCGGTTTCGGTACGGAGTCACTACGTATGGTCTGTTGTAGTGTTCCGACTGACTGGCCTCTGGCTTCTTCTGCTCCCCCGCAAAGAAAGAAACAGCGGGGTACAAAAATACGGTATTGAAGCAAACCATATAGAGTTTTTTCCGCTGACATTTCCGCCAGCTCATGGTTGATTATTCAGTCCGAAGTGCAGAACGGTCGACGGGACAACGCCACCATTACAAGCAAGATCAGTGCAGAGTAAAGCAGGCCGGGGGTCGCTAGCTTTCATTTTGCCTTTCAGCAAAAGAGCAAACAAGCAGCTCTCTGTTTCCTTCAAGCCCTTTTCCTCAACACTCGTACTCTATATCACCAACTACGCATTTCGACGCCTATTTCAAGATGATTTCTCCGATTCCATCTCGCCTTTGTCCCCTCATCTTCCCTTCTCCTGCCGCCGTTGCCCGGAGAACAGATTGGAGACGCAAGACTGCAGATGCTGGGCCTATGGTCTGAAATTGCAGTAGGGCCACGTTGATGAAACAGTCAGCTAGGCAGGCATTGACATTTTGATGGTGATAAGGATGAGACGTTGCACCGGGAGCCGGTTTGTCGCCACCCGAAACAAACATCTAGGACCATAAGAATGAGAGCGCTATTGTGGAAAGTGCAGCAGCTAAAAAATGAAACAGAGGATGGCTGGTGATGTACGAGAAAGAGTATGTTGGTTTCTCCCTTCTCATTCTATCGCATTGAAATTGTATCGTTAGCTTCAGGGAAAGCACACTCTAGCCACGATAGTCAAAATTTCACGTAAACTGATGGCCACACATGGCATATCTAAAAAGGCTCTGTGTCTGACATCTACTCTGGTGAAAGCAATACGAGTGAGAAAGTACTGATATTGGAGCAATGTTGGAGCCGGGTTAAAGTGTCTAAAAGCGTTTTATGATAAAAAAAAAAAATCGCCTCCTACTATTCGGACGGAACAAAGAAAGATTCCGTATTTCATTACAGCGCCACTAACAGCGCGTAACGTAAAAAAACCGAGTTCCTTCTTTTTGATGCAAATCTATGTTATATTCGTGTATGCGTGTCCTACATTCTATTCATACATAGTATCCAGATAACATCTGGACCGTCCTGGTTTCAGTTCTTCGCATCCATCAAAACGTAATAACGAATGGCATCAATAGCCTTGCTTGCTGCTTCCACTTCCCGTGAATAGTTAACGAGGGTAGACCGCAAATTTGTCTCGATCGTCTGCTAATCACATAATAATAATAATAAAAGCAAGAACCATTACCACCTGCCTCATGTGGTACTCTCATATTATTCGCATTGCTACGCTTTACCAACACAAATATTAAAAGAGGTCTTCGTCCCGGTACTAGGACTAGGAAATAAGACATCGTAAAGGAACGACTCTGATGATGAGACTCCGGACCGCAATTAACTGGCCGTATCCGGTCAAGTTGAGGAACTGAAATTCGTTTAGATATAGAATAAAGTTAAAGTTAATATTAGAATATGGTACAGCCGTAATAATGAAATGTAAAAGTGGACGCCATTGATTCATAAGCTGTATAATAATATTATTTTGTGTTCCCGTCAAGTGATTATCTCCTTGTTAAGTTATTATCTCAGTACATATATTAGTTTTCCGTATATGCATGCATATTAGCAATATGCGAGGGTATATCTTCTAGTTTCTATGTTCTAGGAACATCGTGGGCTTTACGCTAATGGAGGCAGACGAAGACACACAAACATGAAGAGTAAGCTTTACAGATCCTACTTCGTGTAATAGAAACTGCCAATAATAATAACTGGACGATGGATATGAATTGAGCTACATATGTACACAATATTCTGTGTACTAACATGAACCACAAACAACCCAATCGCAATGCCAACTGGCAATTTCAATTTTTGTTAATAACTCTTCCGTAGGAGCCTAATGCAATATATTTGAAACGCACGCCCTTCATATATCTTAGCGTAGGTACGTCACTATGTGTAGGGGAATTTCGTGTCCTGCTCACTCATGCGGACTCTTGATGCGCTACTGAATCAATATCAATCGACTATAGACCGTTTACTTGAAGTGCACAATTGGCCTTAAAAGCTGCATAGCTATAGTCCGCATTAGCGGCGAACATCATAAATGCTAAATATCACGCAAGGGCTTCTAGCTGTTAAATAGAAGTAGTAACGAAGATACAGTTTACAAATAACGTCACATCTCCTATTTATTAAAACGCGGAAGAAACACAGTATAACAGAAAAAAAAAATGATAACTATAATACTAATAGTAATGAGAACAAACTCTGTTGACAAACGTTTTTTGATCGACATACCCAGGTACTGAAAAAAACATGCACCCTGGACCCTCTCATGCACGTTTCGTTGTTTATGCGCTAACCTATAGCATTTAATGATGCTCTTGGAAAAGAACTAGCAAAAGAATGGCTCCTATTCCTAGGTCTACGTCTTCTGTCTTAGCGTAATGCATTGTGCAGGTACTAACGAACAAGCCAATGAACGTTCACTACGTCTGCATGCTGTCACAAACTGGTGTTGATGTTTCTAATCAAGAGCTAACGGGTAGCTACCGTTAGTGGCTGTTTCTTGTAGTCGGCAGAACCAGCGTCGTACACGCACAGAGGTATTGGTCTTTGGCGGGCCTGGTACGGCGCCGTTGGCGTATTCTTTCTGCGAATGTCATGCGGACACACGAGCAGATAACTGACATGAGTAGTTGCCACTGCGGCAGTGATAGCTGGTCGCCTCAATCGCTGCCAGAAAACGGGGTGGGGGGGGGTGAAAGTTAGCCTGGGGAATAATTCGGTTCGAATGGATCAATTCAGTACCGTTTATCTTGTTACGATATTCAGAAAATATTCTCCTCACTTGTTTATTTGCTGAAGTATGGTGCGCATTTATAAAATCGTGCTGAAGAAATTTAAGATGAAATCGTGGCAGAAGCTATTCAGAGAGGAATAGGCTAGGAAAGATCATATTGTTCTATACGAAACCTTCTCAAGAGCACCCTTCACTCTCCTTATTAAACTCCGTTTTTATATTGCTCGTGCCTTATTGCTTAAACGTTTTCTAAAGTTTCGAAGCAGTTTCAAAACTTATTCCTAACAGCATTGTGTGCCAGTAAGCGGCGATTTTTCTTGAAATATTTCATGAAAACAGCAGGCAGTCTTGCCGTACTTTTGCGCCCTGGGTATTCATTCCTCTTTGTATTTGCTTCTTTGGCAGCTCAGCTTAGAGTAGACTGTGGCAAAGGAGCTTGGCTAAAGACAGAAAACATATTGAGCTTTGCTGTTTGCTGTACAACGATATATTAATTTGCGTTCAACGTTTATGGTTCGCGAGAACTTCCCCGGCGTATCGATATAAATTCCAAGAACAGCGGAAAATTTCCTTTTTGCTAGAGAAGTCTACTTTCTTCTTATAGAATTTTCTCTAGTGTACAAAAGTCGCTATGGCCTTTTGCATATTGATTTGCCACACCGCCGGCCCACGCTGTCGTCGCGCCTCTTTCGAACCCCTTACGCCTGAATGTATCGATGATCACGATATTTTTAACTTTCCACGTCTACGCCTCACATGGCCGCATTAAAACGCGCCATTCAAAAAAATTAGGCCCAAGTTGGGAGAGAGAGAAAGACAATAGGATCATATGGAACACGTTATTTTTCGCTCTGCAACTGTGATGTAGGGTGAACGTTATTAGTCGTCAACCAGATAATAGTTACGTAATCCACCTCGTATCGATCTAATTCGTACCTGTTGCTATGTGTATGTATGTTTGATCAGATCTCTTGGGTTGACTCAATGACTGTTTCTTGCGGTGCGCTTTTTTTTTGGATAAACGTACTTATGACAGTGCCACCAGGCAGGTAGAACAATAAGCTTATAAGTATATAACGAGACCGCAAAGTAGGGTAAACCGTCTGCCACAGCGGAGGGTTCCTGTTTCCTTTTTCAAGACATGGAACGAATAGGCTTACTTTTTACTGATAAACTATGACCGTCTGTATACTAATCATAGCTGACGAGCTTGCCTCGTTGGCTTGAAATAGTAAATACTGGTAAGCCACATCTTTGAGCAATGGATTTATTAAACTGAAGATGCAGCCTCGGAGAAGGGTTGCGATTTTGTCATTGGAATTGGTTCCAGAGAAAGCAACTTGGGACAGAAAGGAACTTGCATGGGATGGTTTTATAGTTCACGCTCTCGAAAAGCACACGTATGGTTTCATCTTGATATTGCGCCGAAACAAATGTAACTCGTCTTCTTCACGATAGTTATACGATAATGTTCCACTATAAGATGGATTCTCACATATACAATCGTTTTTTTTGCCCATTAGGCAATATAAAATGGAGGTGTTAGAGTTGATTCTTTCGATGAAATGGTAGGTAGAGTATAAAGAGGTCCTTGCTGACACCAGCAATCTCCAACGGGTTCCTTTAAGAATAGACAGACATAAGTATGAATGTTAGACTCACAGGGAGACACAAACTATTCAAAAATAACATTGACTATAGAAAAAGGTTTCTTTCTTTCTTTCTTTTCTATGAAAAAAAGCATATCATTTGAGGCGATCCTAACCTTAGATATAGATGGTCGGCGCACCACAAAGAACTGTTGGGCTCACTGATGACAAAGGAGCCACGGTGTCCAGTACCTATCTCGTAGTGTGCACCGCATCTACTTCTACTGTAGGCCCTTTGCGCCTCTTTTTTAACTCTATCGGCCTTGTGTGCTCCTCGGATATAGCACACGAGGCCAAGCTAAGAAGCGGCTCTGCGAACGGCGATCTCTCAAAACCTAAACGGAACAACGAGGCGACAGCACCCAGGGGGCGGAACCGGCAAGGGCAACGATGAAGGTCCGCTGATAAAGAGGAGGACCAAGGACAAAACGAGGCTCTTGAAATTGACTTTGTCAAAGGAGGTTTTTGTCCTTCCATCTCATCTGTCCCCGGTCCTACAATAACTCGTGTTTTTTTTCGCTCGCGCCTTTTCTATCATTGTGCTTTTGGTCTTCCTGAATCTTGCCTATGGTTGCTCTCTTTTTCAAACAGAATGCGTTGCACTTCGACCTTGCCGTTGTCACCCCCCCCCCCCCTGGCCCCAATCCAACCCGGAAAGAAATTGGGAAGAAACGCCCATAAATGTCATCAGCAATAACAGCAAACGAAAGCACCATACGTTGCCTCCATAAACTTCGCGTCTACTCGAAGTCGGCCTGAACCATACTCGTTCATCCTTTCGTCAGTTGTCAAGGCCCTCTGTCGTCGAAAAGAAGAGAACGATGCTCTTTTGTTATTTGCTCTCTTGTTGACTGAACAATATATGAAAAGATTTCATTTGCCATTATTGTGGTTTGACTGAACAATAGACAAACCACAATAATGGTAAATTAAATCCTTTCCAGCCCAACTGTATGTACCATACGAAAAGGGAATGTACTCAAAATATCAACGTACATTCGTTCACTTTAAACCAAGTTTAATCTGATTAAATATATATATATATATATATATATATATATATATGTGCGTATGCGTCTAAACAAAAAAAATTGTTGTATCTGAACAAAAAACAAGTATTCCGATAAAAATAAAAGTGTCATTCCTGACGGTCCTATTTTTTTAATATATTTTGCATCGGCGCAATTACAGTTTCGATTGGACCAGTCTATATTTCTCATTTTTTTCCTGCGAGTAAGTCCTTAAAGCAGCGGTGCACCAGGCGATCTTAACAGGTGCGAACACTCTTAGACGTTAGATACAAAAAATACAACGCCAACGGAAAATAATTTTGAATTTATAGATAACCTAGCATTTCAAGAATTCAAAAAGCCAAGAGCTTCAAAAGGTGAAACAATTGCAAAAACTTTCAACAAAACTAAAAAGAGTCTCCTTTCTAAAACAAAAAAAATATATAAGAATTTCTGTACCAAATACTTAGTGTGTCAAAAAAAATTACTTTTTAAGTTTTATTAATGAATTTTCAGACCTTTTTAATTAAAATGCCATATTCCCCTTTTTCCTTATGGAAGTTTTTTGGATTTTTCGAAAGTCGCATCATAATCAGCAATAACGTGAACCGTTGCTTTGAAGGAAAAATATCGAAAAGAAACTTTTAATCTTGGTGGAATTCGTACAGCGCGGATAAACTACCTAATAGCGTTCTTAGTTGTCTTTATATTTCGAGTTTCACGTCCGGTATCGCTGTTGAGTATTCCATAAAACGGCTGGCCGTTCTATGACCTATACTGCGTAAACTCGTCTCCGTGGTAGATCAATGGATTTGCCTGCGGATTTTAGCAGCACGTTGTGGCCTAGGTTCGAACCCGGATATCGACGCACCTCATGCGCGTTTCATGCTAACTTCACCCTTGCGATGGAAAACGTCAGTGCTGGACGTAAAGATGGAAACATAGAGATGCTGCGTGATCACTAACATTTGCGCAGCTCCCAAAAATGACAATTATAACGAATTTTCTGCTTTATTCTAGAAAGACTAGCTTTCCGCATAGCAGTTCTTATGATGCAACGGTCTACGAAGCGTGTGATTTTTGTCACTCCTGGCAGTGATATTATCATTTGAGCTACATTTCCGTAACGCAAGGGGCACAATGTTTCTTTTTCTTCTTCTTTTCTTGTATTTTTCTTTATTCTTTTTTTATTATGTTTATATATATTTTTTAATTATGTTATTATATTTTTTTTACATATACATAATATGATAT
>NW_019214384.1:4309-27016 GCF_002532875.2 Varroa jacobsoni | reverse complement strand
ATATACATATACGTGTTTACGTGTTTCACACAAGTGTTATAGGTAATGACTGCAAATATATGTTGACTGTGGACCATGATCGAGCCGGAAATGTTCCGAGAAATGAGAAAGCACAAACTGGTAGTGGCCTCTAGGGTCTCATCCACCTCGGAATGGTTTCCGAAGTGATCGTACAACCAATTCTGTTAGCGTTGTTTCGGCTTTTTTTTTTTTTAAAAAACTTAGGAACTTAAACTCTGGCTATGGTCGCTGAATATTATAGAAACGATGTTGTATGTTTGACGCGATTAATAAAATCATGGGAAGTATTACGAGAATTATCTCTTCCGATAATAACGTAGTAGTTATTTATTTCAAGACACTATGAACACTTCGGAAACTTCGTTTTCGTTTTTTTTTTGTAAATTTCTTCTTCAGTGTTTCGATATGCTCTACTAGTATCCTACATTTTTCTACAAGTTGGTGGTTTTGTTGGCCATACCTATTTATTCACCCAGGCGAAGAGGCAACGTCTTTTCGTTACATTTATTATTTTCGCATGATGCGTTTTTCGCGACCGAGTGATCGTAGTACCACAGACCACTTCTTTAATAGATAGCGTTTTGATTCTATCGGCTCAAATAAAATTAGTAATTTCCATTAACGATCTAATCTGGATCGTTTTAGTTACGCGACGCATCATCCATGTACCTCTTTCACGTTCAGTATGGCCAATCGTGTTGATAGCATATAGTTACGGTATAACTGGGATGGACCCAGATAACTGTTGAATAGCACACAGGAAGCTCATAAAGTTATATAGTGGAACTTTTTTAGGGTCTAGTCTAGCATCTAGTTTATGAAAAAAAAAAAAAACACTGCTATATAACACTTTACTGAGACCGCCGCTTCTGTGAACAAAGGAACCTCACTGGCCTTCCCACGCGAGCAGGCAATAGCTTCTCGGGAAACGGATAACCTAAGATAACCTTTCTGTATGGATTTTGTGTTTTCCTGTGGAGAAGTATTAGATTAGAAACAACAGAAAGGTTCACGGATTGAATGAAAGGCTTAGCTCGCATAGAAATCCCAAGATAAACCAGCTAGAGTTCATATTTAGGGTTTGATGAACTATATCTTATAAAATGATCAGCTTTGTCAAGCTGTGAACGTAGTCAATGCGATTGATATACCCTTCGAACTTAAAAGGAACAAGTTTACACGTTAAATGTGCAGCTTCCTGAGGCACCGCAATGGTAACTTGTTCATCTAGAATCTTTGGAATAACAGAAGTGATCCAAACACGAGGCCTCACCCCCTTGGAGCAGCGATAGTGCGTTCTACCTCCTAAACATAATTTATACTGTATTTCATAAACAAAATTATTAAAAACTAGCTAACACCTATAGACACATTTGGCTTAGTCGACGAATCTATTAGTTCAGCTTGATCATATTTGCTGAGCAATTCATCTTTGACTTGTCACGCGCAGGCACGTCTTTACGGAAACACAAATACGATTTTCTACCTAAGTTCTTCTAAGCTTGCTAATTGTTTCCATTTTATTGTACTGTTTTTGAGTTACAATACTTATATGCGACTTCCTCCGTTCCATTTAAAATTCTTGTTGATGTTGTGATCATCAAGACTAGGGAATGAACGGAAATTAGGGGATGTTTTTTAAACTTGTTCTTGCGCATAAATAAATTTCCCTTGGGACCAAAGTGACCTTTGTGTATGTTTTATGATATGCCAACAGGTCGTGTGGCCAGATAGAGAAGTGTGGTTTCCAGTGTCTACTTCCGCGAGCATCTAGAATGTACGTGTGTTTACCATTAAGGTCAAAGACATCAACGTCACGTTTACAAAAAACTCTAAGGCGCTTGACGTCACCGAAAAAGTAAGCCTATACATTGCGCTAAGAGTAATATCCCCGAATGCATTTGCCTTGTAACTATCCCTGAATAACAATCGTATAACTACATTTACACTTTACTGTAGTACGTAAGTTAACGACTTTTTCAGATTTACAAGAGAAACCCATTGTTTGATTGGACAATTTCCAGCTGGTGTGAATATGTAGTGTATTTTTTCAAATAATAATCCATCTTCTTTATCTAACCCTATACTATTACGTACGTATTGCGAGTAGAATCAAAATGCCCAGTTTTTTCGATTTGACGTTGTTGTTGTTGTTGTCTTCTTACCCTGTTAAACGTGGCTGAACGCCGGAGAGGACCGTCACAAAAGCTCTCAGCTAATTCTAGTCTAGCTCCAAGTTATACTATTTCGCTAAAGGTAAAATGGGTCGACGTCTGCGACCTGGTCGAATTATGCAAGACAAATAAATGCTCGTTTCCTTGTTAGCAACGTGATTATATTCAACGAGAATTCTAGCAGAGATGAAAACAAACGTGTTTTTTCTTTCAATCGTCGATATAGCAGGAATAGCAGGTTCAAACTATTTGTCCTTTTTAATTGCCCCCACCCTTTCGCATTTTGAAGAAATGGGATACGAACATCCCAAACGACGTCGACGATGTACACCGTCACGGCCCAGGCTATACGCTGTAAAGGCTCTACGTCTCGTATCGTTTTACTCTTAAACCTTCTAAGACCTTCCATCGTAAACGAAAGCTCCGTCATGCGACTCCTCGTTATCGCAACACAGGCAAGTCTAATTACATGATATTGTTCTCTAAATAGGATTCGTTCATCTGTCCTACACGATCTATTTTCGTTAATAATCCAAGTTCTACTTCAGTGTTTTCTACTAAATGGTAGATATGTTCGGTCAGTGTGCCGAATGAATTATTGTTTGTTTTTTTATATGTATTATTACTTCATTCAAGCAGCCTTCTAGTTCACCTATAAATAATTCTGTCCCGTAACAGATCTTTGTTGTGACTGGGTCTTCTTTTCCGATGTGTGCAATTCGTGACAAAACTACCGCTACTTATCGACTTAATGCTTACCCCAAGGCTTGGTAGCTTCGGCGATCCAGGAACTTTACTACAACGTCTTCAATTTAGTCTATCCAACATGCTATTAGCCTCTTTATGTCTAACTACGAACGCTGAAGCAGCGCATACACAAACATGTTCTCACAGGGTTACACAGGCTTATATAGTGCGCAGACGATACCTTATGAGAAACCTCCAGGGCTCTCCAGGCCAGAAGCCGAGAAAATGCTTTTTGACTTTGTCTTTTATCTTGCTTTCTTCAATTTCGTTCATAGATGCTCTTTCGATTAGTAGCTAATGGACAAGGTATGCCCTGATCGGTCTAAGCGTGCTTCGACCTGATATGATTGGCGCCGATATGTTGTTGACTCATTACAAAAAGACTCGTCCTATTAACAGGTTCTGATCCAATCAATGACACTTTGCCGATAGAAAAACTCTGAGCATATAGACCTGTAACGACGCAGCAGAAATCGCTGAAGTCCACTTTATTTGATACGGCCATAGCTATAAGAGCTTTACAGCTTTTTACCTAACGTTACCGAGCCATATCGATTAAACAACGTTCAGCAGTACTCTACGGTATATAAAATAGATCAATATATTCACTCACTGATACATAGATATTTAGTTGAAATTATATAATAATTTATAACATCAAGAACATTTATCCAGTACTAAAAATGAATTATTCAGCACTTTTGTTAACCTGTGTATCAAAGAAACGATATATGTCGACTTGAAACATAATATATATATATATTGCAGCTAAATCTTCAAGAGACTTTTGCCCCGGTACAAGCCATTATGGCTCTCAAAAAGACTCTCGCCGCTGGTTTGTCAGCGTCGACGTTGTTGTCACGATTAAATACAGGCTCCGCAAGCCAACACAAATCACCTTCAAATATCGACCGGCTTAACAACGTGACAGGAAGATACCTTAGTAAAGGAGGAATGTGTTTGCGTTCAATTTAAATTATCTTAGGTGTCGAATAAATGTAATCACCCAAATGGAGCACCCAAAGCTCTTATCCTTGAACGGTCCATACATGGGGGTAAAAATGTGAGACTCGCTCCGAGTTGGCTTTTAAACCACGGTTCCGCGTTTATTACATTGAAAGCCTGGAACCACTCTTCGTATTGCTTCAGAGCGCTCAAAGTTAGAAGGGGTAATTGAAACGCTACAAAAAGCTTTAATAAAGTATGATAGGTAATTAGACCGGTAATAAAGATAGATATGTAAAGCAGACCCTTGATAACAAGTTATATCGTAATGTTTAGTTCCATTCAATATATTTCAACTTGGTAATAAGTATACGATTATTTAACATGTTGCGGATCGTTGAAATACGGGTATTATACGTTTTGAGATGAGTATCATTGTATCTGTCCACTTAGATAGTCGAACTTTTTTTAACATGAATATATGCCGGTGCCGCCTCGAACTTTATCTTAGAATTAGGCACGTATTATATACAGCTCGTGAAATCTTTGCTCATTAAACGTCGTTAATGCTGGTGGTTCTTTTTGTCAATATAACAGCCCTCTGTTAGCTAGAATTATCTTTATAGAGTCGCCTTTGTGAGCATATTTCGGTGGATTTAGTATGCCGCAGTCTTTCCAGACGCGAAAGAATTGTTGATGAGCCACCAACTCGTAAAGTTGCCCACGTAAACATGTACAAAGGGGACGCTAGTTTAACTTCCCATACAATCCAGTTGCAAGAAAGTTGGGAGATTATTGCTGTGCATGCTCAGTGGTGAGTGTACGATACATTAATGAGACTACACTGTTCCCTACTAGAGCTCTGCGAAGGAGTGCTATATATTCACTTCTATACATAAATACATATATACGTCTTAGGCGTTTGTGTTCACTATGACGACCTGTTATGCCTGTAATCCTACGAGCAGAAAGAACTTGCTCGTATTATTGTTTACTAAGTACTTTGACTTTATCGACAACTTCCTAAGTGGCCGTAGTTTGGGCTGGATCCGTATGCACCGATAGGTATTGGCCGTTTTTATTTCCACACATTCACTCCCTGTCTTTAAGTTCAAGTGAGCCAAAAGCTATTGCACAAAAACATAAGCCGATTTCTTACTATCTAAAGAGAGCTATTGGCATTGAGGAAATGTACGGCCGTTGGGTTATCCTTTGTCGGGGTTCCGACTCGCTTAATTGTCCGACAGGTGACGTTTCGGTAGCCGAGTGAGTTTCCTCGTTTAGCATTTGCAGTAGAAGCTCGCCAGTTCTGCTTGATGCTTCTTCAGTCCGTTTTTGATCTACTTCACCCTGCTTTGCCAAGCGTCGCAATCTGTTGTACAGAATCCGTATCGGTCCACTTATGAGATCCTATACTTATGACCGTTATTACATCGCAGACAGTACTCCCTTGGGCTGGGCGAAGGACCCGGTCATTTTTACGTAGGTTCGAACTGCTACGGGATAAAGGGAGAAGAGACCGGGGTCTGCGTCGAAGCGTCCACTTCATGCTTAGCAATTACTTATAGACTGAGTCTATTTGGCTCATCTGCTCCACAGGCCCGCAACTAAAAGAGCGCAGTGAGCAACGAACACAGGCCTCAAGCATCGCTATTGCCACCCTATCGCCGCAGCTTAGCTACATAGGATTGCCCACCAGCCAAGCCGTTTGCGTGTCCTTCCGTACGTAGGTTGGTTAGAGTCTGCAAAAAGGGTGCTAGTCTGGGACGGCTAATCGAGTTTGCTTCGTAGAGCCGAGGCAGGCGTCGGTTGGCGAGCATTAGTACTAGTGGTTAACAAGCCGTAGTCAGCTGAGACACAAGGACGCAGATACAGGGCCCTCCCCGACGCAAAGTATTCTTTCATGCCGATTGGGCTAACATCCGCCGTCCTCTGTTCGATCTACAGTAGAAAAGCGTCGTTTCCCCTTTACAGGACACAGTCGCATTCTGCCACATGTGAAGTAACAAGCAGGTCTGTTGACGACACTCTAAGACCTCAGTCCGAGTTAATTGAATGGGAGGCTTAGTGGGAGGGGACGACCACGCCTGGCGGCCTATGTCCTGCCGCCAACGTTGTATGCTTACCTACAGACGAAGATCGTGTGTCGTAGACGAAGTTCCTTGTCGAAGTTTTTTGGAGTGATGTTTACGACGATGTTTGTGGCTGACCCCCATAGCAATCTTCGCAAGGTAACATGCATCATAGATGAACGAGTCGTGGACCGGTGCCGCTTAAAACGCGTAGATGCCCAGGGTAAGAAGGAAATACGAGCTGCGAAATTGTCTAGATACTGCTAGCACCGGATTACGCTCTCAACGTTTGTTCATTCAGTTGACTTTCGAGCTTACGAGCATGATACCATTAAAAATTAGGATAAACTGGAACATTATTGATGGCAAGTACAAAGTTAGCTATCATTAACGAAACAACGGGTTTAGTGCGATCTGGGTATAACAAAAATGTCAGTAAGTCTATGCTAAGTGATTTCATGATCTCTGACACTCAATTGTTTCCGCAATAATTTATATTCGATCTAACAAACAAAAACCTAATGTCCGCATACTTATTATTGGTGTCATCAGCACAGTCACTGCTAAAGCTTGTGTGCCCTATCCGGGTTCAAAATAGCGTTTTTTTTTTACTGTCTTCATCCCCGCTAAAAGGTTCACGGGTGGTAAGCAGCAATTTAAGTAAATATCAGATAGAGAAGGTAATCATATTCACGGCGGCTAGCCTACCGCTTGCATGCTAAGCTGATTAAAGGTGGTTTCCATGAATGCTGCGACGAGTCGAGCATGAACCGATACGTCGTTTTACCCAGAATTCGGTTGAGATGATATGCTGATTTATTACAACTTTGTGGACCACAGATGCCGAGAATTGGCAACGGGTTTTTACGTTCATGGCATTCATCAGACACGAACCACAATCACGAATTACGTGGACTACGGACATCATTACAGACTACTAAATTTGTTATTATACTTGACGACACGAAAAAGAACTATATGGGGCATGTCCTTTCAGATTACCACGAAAGATGCAGCCGTTATAACAAGCTTATACGTGCAGTATACGTTTGTAAATATAATTTGAGGTACCAGGCAGATTTGGGTATATGACACACCTTAAAGCATTCCGTCTCAGGCTGTCTCAGGGATATAAACAGTACTTCGTTCAGTTGTTAGGGTTTGCTTGTTACAATACAGCAGACTCAATCGTTTCTGCTGATCTCATTACGGTAATCATTTCCTTGCCCACATGGAGGTATGGTAAACACGTGCAAGCCAATCGAGCTTGTCTTGCAGATTACTGAGTAACTTTGTTAGTAAATTCATTTAAAATAAAAGCAAATGTTTATACAGATTTAGTTATCTGTACGACTAAAACGAAATAACAATTATAGTGAAGTAAGAATTATTTAAAATACGTCTACTAATCGGTCCGTCACAACGGATTCTCTATGGTGAGGTAGTGGAAAAGGTCTATTGCAACGTTTCGTCATTGCAGCCCAAAAAAGCTAGATAATTTGCATTTTGTAGTCTTTTGAAAACGTTATTACGTGAAACGTTACGGCACAGGTTCAAATCCAGACATAAACACACCTCTTTTCGTGCTGAGAGCGAGCCGTCTTATGGAATGCCTAACGGCGATGCCGCACGTAGGATTTGAAACATAGATGATCCCGGGACTTGTCTGTCTAACAACTGTTACGCGATTAGGCATATTTCTTATTATGTCTCGAAATGCGTGTATCTCTTCAGCATGGTCGTTTCGAATTCGGAAATGATAGCAGCTGGATAAATGGTCACAGAATCGACAAAAGGCCGTGGGAGGGTGCGAAAGCCATTTGGCCTGAAAAGTATTAGGACGAAGTCGTCCGGTTAAAAGCAACCTGTGCGGCTGCAACCACCATAAATTATTCGAAGTTATATGCACCTATTTTTGTGACATGTATAAATTATTGCATATTTTTAAACGTAATTACGTCCATAATTGACTTTTACTTGCGAATAACGTGAAGTCAATACTATACACATTATGGAACCCATAAGTATATATATATATATATATATAAACACATATATAAACTGCTGACAATATTTTACTGGTACAAATAATATACCTGTGCCAATCACTCATAGTATACTATGCTATATCTGTTTCGGTGAACACCGGAGAGTTGAGAGCTTGCGTTTTAAGGCTTAAGCTTATGTTGATCCTCCTTGTGTATAGGAAATAATCAAAATTCAGCCAACGACAGACACATACATGGAATGATGGAACATAACCAGGCAGCGAAAGTTATTTTTAAACTCAGCTCCTTATCAAACCGACCTGTGGAGCATCCCCGTGTGACATGCCCCCTATAATAACCGCTAGCGCCGTCGCATCCTGTTGACGTCGAATCCGTATGTTGTTAAAAGCTTCGTGATAAACTAGATTGACGCGCACTTGGCGACGATGGACAAGTAAAAATGGGGCAGAGTTCTGTACAGAGAGGTCCATAGTAGGCGAGCAAGACAGGCGGCTGAAAATGAGCGTCCATGTTTTCCGAAGGCATCATTCGGCGAACGAATTGCCCCCCGCTGTCGCAGCGGTGGCGCTACGACCCAGAGCTCGCCGAAGTCGAAAGAGAGAGAGAGAGAGAGAACACGCGCTCCGCGGGAGGTGCTCGCTTGTCCTGTTCAGACGAGTTAGGACAAAAGTAACTTTTTGGGTGGAGTACCTGTTCCAGTCCACGCCCAGGACACACGTTGAAGTATTTTTCCTCGTTCCTTTGATATCAGCATTCGGCAGTAGCAGTAGCAGCAGGCGGGGCAAAAACATTAACATCACTGTGTAACTAACGGACGCCGACACTGACAAAAAGATTCTCACGACAATATCCGACTTCGGTACCGGTCAGAACGGTTACTGTCGCTGCTGCTTTCGCTGTGTTAAAAGGGAAAGATTTCCGTCCGGGAAGCTATGCTTAGTAATTAATAGAGGGTAACGAACCGAGAACAATGAATAGATCTGCCAGTAGCCAGAGTTCGTAATTCCATTATATAGTCTAGATATTGTATAGAATATGCGAATTAATTACTTCATGGTTACGCATGCTCGTGAACTCTGTCTCCGTTCTCAGGCAAAAAAAATGCTCTATCAAAAGTATCATTGTGAACGAAAATCTATGTACGTTAATGGGTCGTATAATGCAATAATGACAATGAGGGGCTAGTAGAGCCTCAGACATCCAGTTTAGTAAACCATCTTAAGGATGTTTCTTTATTTTGGCGGAACTTAATTCCTTGTCCTACTAACGTACTAAATCTATTACAACAGTAGTTTTTTAACTCAGAACTTTGCTAGTAAACCTGTTAGAAAGGTACCTAATATGATATCTTCATTACTCATCAAGGTTATTTCAGTTTTAATTTGAACAACAGATTTACCTGCCGAGATGTTCCGAACTGTAAAAATCGCACAAGCTACAGATCTGCAAAATGACCCATCAAAGTGAACTATCCTATAAAGGATCTATTGACAATTGCAACGTTCAGTCGCCGTTGCCCCAAGTCATCTTTCTCCAATCGTGTATGATTGCTGTTATCCGACCAAGATTTGGGATTTGAGACCAGGACTTGGCTCACTGCTTTTGTGCTTGATCGCCTACGATCACCTCTACGAGACATAAATATATTCAGACTCGAAGCATAAACTTTAACGAATCTTCTTGCCTAGGATCTGCTCACACAGAGGACTAACTAAACGGACCATAGTCTGCACTGGTACGTGGGTAACGCTAGCGCGAATTTACGTCTAAGGATTAGAAGGCGCAAGCGTAAATGAGCAAACTTTGTCTCCGCTTCGTGGCCATTACGACTATTTACTTGAGAGCGAATAATTAGGTAATTAACGATGCAAGTTGAACCCGAAGTAAGTGCGACAAATTCCAAATCAGTTGTTCGGGTCAGATTATCATATTATTACTGATCAATTGTTGTTCTTGTCACTGACTAGATTAAAACACAGTAACTTCTATTGACCAAATGATTGAATAGAAGTAAAATAATGACAATAAGAGGAAAATCATTAAAGTATACGAGTAAATATCTAAATAACCGATGCGTCCTATGCTCATGTGTTGTTAAGGCATATCTGGTGATGGCTAACACATATGGAAATAAGTGGAGGTAAGCAATAGAAAAATAAAGCAGTTTACATGTACATGGAAAATCAGTACACTTAAAAGTGAGAGTGTTTTCGATTTGTAAGCGTACTCATCGGCTTCAAAAATGCGACAACAATCGATTATCGAGCGGTTCCAATAGCTGCTCTATGTTTCAGGGAGAACGCGTAATCCGATTTCAATATGACCATAGTGAAAGACACAGGCAAATTAATATACTACCCCATCCAGTCTTATAAAGTTGCCAGTTCATTACGTATAGTACGTACCCTCCTTACGTAATGATGAAAAAAAAAAAATTATTCCTTTACGACTACGTGTTATAGAAGCAGAAAACATGCCAAGCTTCCTAGGTCTCTATCATTCTACGCTGTCGCGGTAGCACGGGTCGTAGGTAGTCGGCATATAAAGCAAAGATCCCAGCCAGGGACGAATTATCGCCTTATTTGTAGCTGGCCTATCTGTAGTCGCGCATGTTCGCACGTTGCAGAATCTTTTCGCTTATGATAAAAACCATAGCACCTGCAGAAGAGCACCAACGTTGCAATCAATAAGCGCAGCGATAATTTAAATTACTCAGAAGTGGCTATTTTGTACACAGTACGCTACTTAGCTCCAAGGTCACTTGCGCTATTATCTATTCCGCTCATCTGGCGAATTCAGCTTTCGATTACCTACTATTCTACTGTTCTTCCTGCCTCGGCTCTGTATTTGCTTTTATATTAGGGAAATAATACTTTAATACATACTGTAGCAGCGATGTTCCCTTTCTAACAGGTGTCGGTAGAAAACCCCCGGCGGCACCATGCCATGGGTCAGTGTGCAGTCGTTTTACCAATATGCGAACGAGGGTTAGTGGCTAAAGGTCGGGCCGACGCGGGAGTAGCACAATTTGCTCCTCGTTTGTTTCACTCTCGACGAATGCCCTCCATCTCGATCAGAACAGGAGGCTTAAGACGAATGGTAGGGCGGACTATACCGTCTACAGAGGTAAACTAACCCGAGTTGCTTCCGGCTTCTTAGCTACTACTACATCCCCCCCCCCCCCCATTCTACGCTACCCCCGTGCCTGGCATCATCTCTAATAAAAACCTATTCAAATTTCGCAAGCTTCTTCAGCCGACCTGTACCGTCTTAGTGCCAATGCTGCACACCAACTGTTGTTGCTAGTAGAGGCATGGGTTGTTGGCGTCTCTGCCGATTGTTTTCTTTTCGCCTTTGGTCCGGGTAAATGCCCGAACACCCTGACGGACTAAGCAAAACAAACCGCGCTCGTAAACCGCCAGGAGAGTGGGCTATAACTTACAAATCATTACTTCATGACAATCGTTACTGTTTAATATGATTATGTATATTCTCTGCTTAATCCTTAGGTTGACGGTAGACGTGCAGCATCGCCGTTAAGTGATTGTCACGGATCTATTACTATTTTCAGCTAGCACGTCGTGCACAAGTACATATACGATGTTCCTATTCTCTGACGCTTTCTATTTTCAATGGCGATGAGAAGTTCCTGTTCTAGTAATTTTTCGAATATGTATGACTATATTGCGGAGCTAACTAGCAGCGATGCGCCGCTTGCAAAGTTAGTTGTGATATAAAAGGTCTATAGAATGAATGACAAGACCGTAGAGAAAGGAAAACACTATTAACCTCAATAGCATAATGTCAAAATTAAACAAGTAGCACGTACCTACCTTGCAGGAACTTACCGTAAATAACTGTGTATGCACAATTGAAGACAAACAAATTACTTGACCAAGATCAGCTAACTCTGTGGTGCGCTAAGTCGCGGTACATAACGTTGAAAATAACGATCAAAATTGAGAAATAAAAATTCACAGTAACCGGAATTGCTTTACCGACAATTCAACTGCATTTTGACAGAACGTCCCTTGGGTCTGCGTCCCAGCTCGACGACTCTATCAATTTTCTACTCGTCTTCTTTTTGTATTTTTATTTTTAAGAGTTGGATTGGAATGGAAAAGCCGCAATAAAACTTCTCGGCGAAGCCGTCATTCCTACAAAACCCTATTTAATTAGGTTCTCGAGAGTCAATGTTTCCGTTTATTTGTACTTAAAAAGCGGTTAACGTTTAGTTTTGCCACGATGTTCAAAGGGGTTGTTGAGGACAATTGGCTCGTCATAAGAAATGTTTTCACAAATAAAAGAAATGATCAGGATTTTTAGAGATCTTACTTGTTGGCACTTTTGGTTAATTTTAAGTGTGTATTAGCTTCTGGAGTTTTGCTTCTTTCCTTCTTCGGATATTCAATATTTACTGGGCATCAAATAAGAGGCTGCAGATAAATAGAAAACGGCGTTGACGTCCATTTAAGTCAATAAAATGAGCAGTTTTATTAGAAAATTGCATTCTCCCGTTTTACGATACTTTCCCTCAGAAATAACAATGCTACTTCATTGATGTCCATTGTAAAGATACAAGCAGATCTGACACGTTCTACACGGCAGTCTTACTCAGACGTTGAGTTGGTAGTTGAATGCGTTCTGAGTATCTAATAGACCTCATCTCAAAATAAATTTTTGAAAATAACTTAATCAGATCAACTGCAGATAGGAAATGAAGTGCCAGAAATTGAATTAGACCTGACTGAATGACGTCACAACTTCCAGAAACTGGAATGACTTTTGTACAGTTTCTGAAACGAAATTGTTCTAATCAACGATTGGTAGCTAGCAGCTTTCTTAGGACACCGATCTGTAGACATATTCAGTAGGATCTCGTGTCGACGTTCACATGCTTAAGAGCCTCCACACCCCCCAGCTCTTGCGACACGATCGGCTGTTAACCACGTTGCTGTGCGTCGTTACCTGCGTCAGCTATTCCACATCAACCAATGCACACTGTAATTCGTTCTTAGAATCAAAATAGTTAATCTAGCCTCAGTATATTCTGTTCGCTGGCATCAATCATCAGCTCGTTCGATTGACTCTGCGACTCGACACTTCGTCGTGACATCTGGAGCAGTGTGAATCTATGGAATAGAACGAACTATCGAAGGACGACAACAGTCGAGAACAGGTGAAGAAGTTCCGGGTAAAGTTCCCTATAAGATCTATTTGCTGCCCAGACTTAACCGGGTCACCCGTCGTGACTCACACCACGCCGTGCTAACTTGCCGGCCAGCTTCGTACGATTTTGTCTTGCCAGACTCTTGCGGTGTCGCTTCGAGCAGGATCTATTAGCACACAGTCGCGTGAGAAAGCTAACGGTGATTGGCTGAGTGGCGTCTGTAGACGTCTGAGAGTGCAGGTGCCTTGTCTAATCCCGTCGAGGCATTAAGTGGGTATTACCAAACGACGACAGCGCTGCTGTTCCCGCCATCCCTTCCGTGCGGGAATGATAGAGGTGGCGGGGTCGGCGGCACCAGCGAATGAGATATGCAAACAGTCTAATTAACATGTATTGCCTTGGCGCAGACGCCTCTCCCGTTAACATCTTGCCTGCCCTTGCCTCACCTGAGGACCCGGAGTATGACTCTGCGCGTGCGGGTGAGCCAGCCTGCAGGCTGAATGGCCGGCCATCTTCGCATCCGCTGCGATATTCCCGCGTGCCCCGCGATCCTGCTTTACTCGGCCTAACTACTCTGTCTGTACCCGATTGGGCAGGTAAGCAGGTTGCCTTAACTGACATTCTAACTTGAGTATATACGAGCGACAAGGTTCTGTCCCGTCGGTGTCTCATTGCTTCCGAACCCTTGATCTTCGATGCCACACGGATTTTCTAGAGCCATCGGCTTGCCTGTGTTCATCCGTTGTCTTGTACGCCGCAACCCAGTTAACCCTTCTTCGTCCTCACTTTTTCAGCCTGGCCTTCGCTAATCTGAACCCATCCCAGGGCCTTCTACACACACTAGTTAGAGAGCGTCAGAGCGTTGTAGACCCCTGCTCACGTGTGCTGCTTCTGCCATTAATTCGTGTTTTCGGGCCCTCTGGTACTGGCCTCGTTGGCGCGATTCGCGTACGTTGTTCACCTCCTTTCTCAAGTTCTTTTTCTTTCTCTTCCTTAGGTTCTTCTCAGACCGATCTAGGGAGCGGCAGACTATCGCCTGTTTATCATCTGCTGGCTAAACCGTGCAGTTTTCCCGGATTTCGTTGGCGCTTAGGTCTGTGTCTTGATTAGGACGACTCATCATGGCCACACTTTTCCTACTGTTGCCAGTTGCTTTGCGGTGCATTGCAGGTGACAATCGAGCCAATCTAAGGGCTTAGCCCAACCTGAACCTATACACACATATGCCCAGTTACAAACAGACAGACAAACTCGTGAGCAGGGGAACCATGGGGACCCATCCATGAAATGCGCCGCTCTGCATCCCACACCAGCACCGTTTCTGTAAGACGGCAGAGGCAACGAGTACAGACTGCTGCCAATGGTCGCTTTGCCGAATGCCAAGCTGTCGCTGCTTAGGGCAGCAGCAACCGTTTCCGCGAGCCCAACCGACCGTTTTCCGATTTCATTTACCGACCGTTTCCTCATTCATGAAAGCGGAAAAGGAAGCGAAAAGTGTTAGATGGAGAAAGGAACGATAGAGCAGATGCATAGACAATCACTACTTGAGGTGGCAAAAGAAAGTTCTTTTGCAGTGAGTTACATGTTGGCGGAGGGGCAAATGCGATTGTGTTGGGTTGCGCGGTGGGTTAGACGGACAAGATAGGAGCACAAGAGGAAAGCAGCAGGATTTATCGTAGAGAGTGGGCTGAGAAAAAGGAAGAAAATAAGGATGTGGTGCTTAGGGGCAGGAAGGTTAGAGCTGGGCTACAGAAAGGTAGAGAGACGCGATAAAAAGTGCGCGATATTGTAGAGGTCCGACGGAAAGTCGCTTCATCATTCATTCTTAAATTAGCGAATGATCAGTATCTGAGCGTTGCTCTAAATTCTAATCTAAGATTTCTGATGATCTTCGTCGAGTGGGCCTTTGCTACCTGCCATGGCGACCGCATGCCAGGGCTTACGCATGCTTAGGAGCTGCTTTGGGGTTTGGGATTTTTGAGATTGCGATTGAAGCCTGTATTTTGGGTTTGGCCACACGGTCCTCGCCACTCAGTAATTGAGTGCCGCTTGCTTTATTAATGCGGCCACTGGTGCCATAGCTCTGCTGCTGCTTCGGGCTCTTACGTTCTTCACTGTTGCTTGCTAGTGCTGGCACAGCCACAGTTCGTACCCCCCCCCCCCCCCAGATCGTAATTGACTCCCGCCATCAATTCCCCAAGTGCGTGCATCCCTCTTCCCGCCCACATCAACAGAAATAAAAGAAGGGAGCTTGACAGAAAACGCGACTAGGGGTTTGTCTCTTAGCCTTTAGGTAGGTTAGACGCGTACACTGCAGGTGGTGCAGTTGCCTCCCGCGTCACCAGCACTATAATGGATACGCTCCGACCGGCCCTCGCATTCGCCTGGTGTGAAAACGCAATCGAATTATATGGTGAACAGAGTGAACACGAGCGAGAAAGAAGAACAGATAGGTGTTAGAAGATTATGCTTTTGGCTGCCAACCTTATCTAGTCAGTAGGCAGCTGGCCGGTCGGTCGACCTGAAGGTCGATAGTCGTCGCATTCCTGCCTATTGTCCTGAATGCTACTGATATTGAAAGTGCTTTTCCCGCCGCCACGTGGTGGTTTCGAATTCTGCAGCCAGCAGCAGCGACTATGTATCCAGCATCGTCCGACTGCGTCTAATGGCACCGTCTGCGTACCGCAACGTCAGAAGTAGGATGACAACGACAGCGAGTCGGAAACATAATCTAAGCACTCGAAATACAGTGTTTCTAATTTTCAGTTTGGCTACGGTCAGTTCACCGTGTAAACTGCTAAACGTCGACCAGTGGCCAGCCTGACTGCTCGCTTGGAGCAGCTCTGAAGCTCCCGTAGTCGGCAGCCAATGTATACAGAGTGGTAAAGCAGTGGTGAACTTCCTTTCACGGTAGCTACCGAAAATCTTATTAATGATGAAAGTTTGCATCAGTTTTGGGTTAACAGGGGGTAACATGGGACAGTATCCTCATCGTCGAGGGCAGAGTGGCCCAAGAAATAGCGGTTGCCAGGTACGGTGGAAAAAGGTACGTGGCAGGCGACCGCCGTAGCAGACGCAAGAGAAGAAGCAGGGTGGCGAAGAAGAGGTGGCCATGAGCGAATAATCGTCTGGAGATTAGAGAGTGCCGACGAACGTTGGCTTCAGCTTTTGAGCCTGCTGATAATAACGGTGGGACTGTTGCTGCTGCTGCCGCCGCCGCCGCTGTGGGCCAAGTGGCCGGCTAGTTCCCTGAAATGCTTAGCGGGGGCAAAGCGCGTCGCCACAACGAAAATATCGGAAACGAGAGTTTTGCTTTCTTGAAAATAAAGGAGCGAGAGAAGCAGTGAGAGGGCAAAAGTAGCGAAGGCGAAGACGGACAAAACTAGAGCAAGATGATATGGACACAGCATTAGCTGGGTAGAGCCACCTTGCTGATAGAACTATATGACCAACACTACGAACTACAACAATTATGCCGTCTGTGTTTCCAGCTCTTTGTTCAGCCGCCAGCCTGCCACTGGAAGCCCGCTAGCAGCTGAACGAAACTTTCTCTCGTGATATTAGACATCCATCTGATGTCAAGCTGTGTGACGCTCAACCAATGGCAAAGCACAAAGAGGGCGCTTGTGATAGCGGGGACAGATGAAGAGAATGGGAGAGAAAGGCAAACAACAAAGAAGATATAGGTGGTGCATTTATCTAAGTTTTGGGAGGCATTTTGTGCGTGTGTGTGTGTGTACGAGTGTATTAGTGTACGTGCGTGTGCGAGTGTGTGTGTGTGTGTTTGCGTTTTCTTTGCGTTAAACGGCGTCGTCTTCAAATAAAAACATCATTACGCATTAGTGTCGCCATTCTGTACGATTAACGTGGCCACTATTACACCTTCGTCGCGGAAGTTGTCTACCATCAACCGAGCATGACGTTTCTAGCGGGGTCGCTGCAGTTCGACGGAGATGACCATTCTCGACGACTGAGTAAAGGAGCAACCGCGCGACTCATGATAAGTTGACTGGCTCGTCTACTGACTGCACCGTCAGCGGCTGCTGGAGCTATAGGTTCGCTCGGCTCCCCACGACCCTTCAACTTTTATTTCTCAGATTGGCGTCAAAGGAGCAGTCTTTCTCTCGTTTTTGAGCTGAGCGTGCCACTGAGTTCGTTGGTTGACGGAACCAGCTCAGCTGAGTTGGGTCGACTCCTGTGCTTCTTTTTTCGTTCGGGTGGCGGAGACGATGAAACAAGCACATAAATCGCCACACGACGATGGACGTGACGCGAAAGACAATTTTCAATCAAATTTGCTATTTTCACATTGGCACGGTTGCTTTTGCTATGGATGTGGCAGTCACCGTTGCCAGCGCAGCCCCTGCTATCATTGCCACAGCTGCTTCTCCTGTAGCTTTGTTTCCTATATACCACACTCGTTGCTTCGTTGCCCTGAAATCTTCAACGCCGTCAGGCCGCTGACCGGGTGAAGCTGGACTGAACTTGGCCTCGTCGTCCTTAGCCGAATGGTATCCGCCTAGAGACTAAGCCGTTTCGCTTTCCCGGGTGTCCTATCTAATCCCTTTTCCTCATGCTTTCCCACAGCTTACTACTCACGGCGACTGCTGCGATAAACAACTTCTTCTAGGACCTTTTTTTCTATTCTTTTTCTTCTCTCTCTCTTGCTTTTGTTTTTTTTTCTTTTTCGCGTCTATTTCCTTTTTTGTTTTTGGCCTGTGCCTTTTATTGTCTCTCACGGTAGATTCCTTTTCTTGAGCTTCATTTGGCTGCCTATTTTTGGCTTCGAGAAGGTACTAGGTAGTTTACTACTGTACACCTACGGTCTACGGTCAGCATTGATACAGACTCGAGGTCTATACGTATGTGTGAAGTGCACACGCGTGAGGATGCGTATACTGTAGAACTCTGCAATCATCCACTATCGCTAGAGCTAGTCTTCTGTCGATCGTATTATCGTCATAGATAACAAAACGAAAAGTGCCTCTGTAAGCTGTTGTTAAGTGCTCCGATCTATGTTATGCACATACTTTCGGAAGGATGTAATAACCGACTTTCAAATTTCAAATAACGACTAACGTAAACAACAGCCGTATGAGAACCAGCGTAATGCAAGTTCTAAGTAATATCAGCTTCTAGCCCGCCTTTGCGAATCGCCATCATTGAAGACGCTGCCGCCATCGGTTACAGCATTGATCAAAGTGCGGAGGCCGGCAGGACTGCAGCGTGAGCCTATGGGTCACCGGTCTATGGCCAGAAGAACGCCACCATTCAGTTGGCGGGCTGCACGTAAGACTTGCTGGCCTGCAAGCCTTTAGGCGTGCAGGGCAGACGGCCCTCGAGCAAGCCGACCCGAGCGAACAGCACGTAAATATATCATCGACGCCTCAGAAGGCGAGAGCGCACCCAGATCAAAGAGGTTTCGGCTTTTACAGCCCCCTCGACTCCGCTTAAGTGCCGAGAATCCGAAAACAGTGAATGAGACGCAGCGCGAAAGGCGGCAGAGTGGATGCTGCAAGTTTGAGTCCCGCTGCCACGAAACGATAGAGCGCGGTGTGGTGTTAACGGCGGAAAAAGGCTGGAAAGGATCACTCGGGAAAAACGCAAAAGGCTTCGTTCGGAAGACGAAGGCGAAAAAAAACTAATAGCAAGAAAATTATAAATAGAACGGAAGATGCACAGGCCGTGAAAGGTGAAAAAAGGACATCAGGGATAGTAAGGACAAGGACTGGTACCAGCGCTTTCTGAGCTTGGTGCCCAAAAACCACCTTTGTACTGACAAGTGTATAATGAGAAATTTAATAGCGACCAGTTGAAATTTGAGTTGAGTTGCAAAATATAAAATCCTCCTCAGCTGCCAGTTGGTCCTAGTAAATCAGGTGAATAATAGAAACGTTTTGTACAGGTTGGATTATCACCAAAAACATCCTTTGTAGAAACGGAACTTCACGAGCATTTTCTCTCTAAAACTTTCACGATCGTACCGGTCCTGGTTGGCAAGCAGATTCTCGATCAGTTATGAACAAGAGTAGTCTTTGCCTAAAACCACTTGTCTTCGACCTATTCGATTTACTCTATAGACTATCCGCCCATAGGTAAATGAAGTATAATCGAAAAAACCGCGCTGGCTAATTCATCCCATTGCAGCCTTTGCGACTCAGGTGCATCAGATTTACAATAGCTGTACATTCAACTGGATTGACTGACTTTCCAAGGGAAGCAACAAAAACTTCATAAACATTGCGTAAACGTCATTTCTTTTTTTCTGGACGATATAGACGTAATGACCTTAGCCACCGCTCAGATGCGCCTAACACCTCATTATAAGTGAACTTGGATAATTATCGTCCACTCAAACTAAAGTACATTGATGATCGGATAGCGATTAACGCTAAGTAGACTGATGCAAAGCAGATGGGTGATATTTACTAATCATGTTCCGCGCCTCGCACTAATATGGCGGCTTCAAGTAGCTCTGAACGAGGGTCTCGATCAGCGTTAACCTGCGCCTACTTTTTTCATGTATGCTAATCGTCCACCTACCAAGTTAATAAATTTCGAATATAAAGTCAAGCATGCAACCTATTTGAGGAGTGGTCGAGTTCCTACCTCTAAGTTTTTCTCGGTTTAACAGTATTATTACGAAGTCGATACTTTCAATAGCGTTCGAGGAAGTACGCTCTCGGGAAGTGATCACATAGGTGCCTATTAGTTCTTAAAGCTGAGCCTAAATGCTCGAATGACGACGAAAACCTGGAGAGCTGACCGTTCATAGGCCATATGATTTAACTGACCGAAGACAAAGGGGTGTAGGTGTCAAAGAAAATACTACGCTGCCCTGAAAGGTTATGTACGTGAAAAAATCGCGGATTGACAACTAACTTCGTATATAGAATGTACGCACACTGAAATAATGGAAAAAAAAAACGTCCAATATCGATACGGAAAAAAAGTAAGGCTTCTTAGCCTTACTTTTTTCCGTATCGCCAACCCAAATGACGCGGGTAATTGTAATATTTCATATGCTAGCTTGTATTTGATAAAGCGTTATCTTCTCAATAGCTGAAAAATTTAGTAGGTGGGAATTCTTTCAGCAGATATTTTTTGAGGGTTAGGCAATATCGAAATAAAGATTTTGAATTAAAAAAATCTACTATTGAATTGCTGTAACGGCTGTTCTGGACTAAAGCTCTGTTGCGGTTTATTCATGATCAGGCACTGGACAAACTGTTATTGTCTGACAAATACCTCCACCTTACTAATACGCTACTATTAAATAAACTAAATATATGTACTAATACTGATTATAAGGAAGTCGTTGATCGACATCCAGCGGTAACGAGGTGGAAAATTCTACTCGAAGAAAAGATCCGGAGAGGCGGGCCTTGTTCACAGGGTCACACTTTCCCGCTGGACAAATGTAAGACAATGGATTCACTGGTAGCTTAATCTTCTTTAAAGCGTTAACATTGTTTCTTCCAGTGCTAGCAAAAAGGCCGTGTCGACTGTTTTGTGAGGTGCGCAGAGAAGTTACGATCACAAGAAAGCGACAATTACACGTAAATGTTCCAGTATTTTACACTCTGTTGATAAGCATAGAGGGATTGTTGTGGAAGGGATTATTGTTAGAATGTCGATGGAATCACTTCGACACCTCAGAATCTCCTTGAAGCCATCACAGTCACTATAGACTTGAATCGACTCGATCGATTTCGAGCAAAAATGAAGTAAGAGAAATTATTGATGGCAAATTTCTCGTATCGTATATTTCAACGTAATTGACGTTTTTTCGGAGCGTTGCCCTAAAAAGTTATCCATCAGGAGAAGCGGTATGTATTTAAGATCGTTGAAAATCTAAGAAACGAGCCTGGATTTAGGTTAAGCGTCGAACCATTGTTTTCGTGCATTAAGATCAATTGAAGCACACGGAAGCCGATCCGTGCCGTAACTTAATTTAATTTTGAGTCTGTACCCATTATCATAAAGATTACCGTTGAGATGACGTAACAAATTGGCAACGATATCTAAAATGACATCGGTATTACTTAGTCTATAGCTAGTAGTCGTAAACAGATTGTGTATCCATAGTATAGCATAGAGTAACTGGCAGCCGGCAGAGAAACTTAACCGAATGTACAATTTATTGTCAGTGACCCTTAACTCTATGTATATGGTGACGGAGAAGCATGTCCAACTTTTTTGCAAAAACTTTTCAAAGATGACTTGTCCACTTGACCTAGCCCATTGATGAGAAACCACAGACTTTGGGGTCCAGTTGTTCTAAGACCAATGGTCGAAAACGATAAGCTTTGCCTAACTACTATATATTAGTCGATATATTACTTATTAAGCAAGCCTAGCCATCATCCGCTGTTGGGTACTCTTCTAAAATTTATAGAAATACGTTTTTGTTTTCATCACTTAATATTTTAATCCGTTTGCTTTCGTATTTTGACTTCGGACTCTGTAATGCCAAAAGAAACGGTCCTACTGTTCAGAAGCGACTGCATACTCCTTTTACCTATTATTTTCCGCGCATCCTAACGAACAATACTGTGTGTAACCGTCGTCCACTGCTTTATCAGCTGTGTCCTATTTTTCCTATTTTAGGAAAAACCTTACGTTTTCTGTTGAAGCTATCATCCCCACGAACAGTAGCAGGAACAGACGGCGTTCCCCAATGTCCCTCTCCCCAAAGGCATTTCTTCTTACTTTTCTTCCGTAAAGCCAACGATCAGATGAAAACTGGCTTGGTTGGCAACCTTAAGTCTGGAGAATAAACCGAAGACGCACCAACCGAGCTGGCGAGGAAAGGCGGTACGACACGGCGGTTGGCTTTCCTTGGCTTTTCCTCAATTCGGCAAGTTTTGCTACAAGCATGGTAACAACGACGCTGGAATGAAGAGAGAGAGAGCGGAGGGGGCGAGCACAGCCGACAGACAGAGAGAGAGATTCTCTCCTGCAGAGATTTACTGCTGTTGTATAAGTACACCGCCACTTACGTAGAACCACAACATGGTGAGCACAAGTTGGATGATGGCTGGTGCGACTCGACGTGCAGCTACGAAGAGGGACTCATCTCAATACGCCGACATTATCCTGATGAAAAATGGTTCGTTTTGCGCTCGACCCTGATCAACCTGAAGGCATTAAATACGGCTGGTACTTTTGCTTGGGTGCGGCGACTAACGCCGCGACCACTGCCAGCGCGTTTTTTCACGAATTATTTGGTTGAGTTGGGCCAAAAGGTTAGCTCCGGAGTAATGCCTCTTCTCCCGCACGACTATCGTCTGATTTGGCGAACTGTTTATGACGGTAGCATAGGGCAAAGAGCGACGTGGGCGGAGACGGAGGGAGAAGGGAAAAGTAGCTAGCACAGTGGAGTCAGAAAAAGTAGTCAATACTTGGCTGGTGTGTCACCATACCCTGGAGTGTGTCACCTCAAATCCGGCATCCTGGCACATCCAGTTTATCAACAGTCTCAAGACCTGAATGTGCAGCAGCGAAATGTTGGTTAGAATATCAAAATATATATATATATATATATATATATATAGATATACATATAT
>NW_019214384.1:0-4209 GCF_002532875.2 Varroa jacobsoni | reverse complement strand
CTGCTATTTTCATTGGTTCTGAATAGCACCTGTAGACCTGTTTGAGACGAGCTCGCATGTAGGTATATATATATATATATAGATAAATGAAAGATCGGGCTGGGCAAATTTGAGTTAACGTTTGGCGAACAAGAGAAATATGTGCCGGTCATGACAACGATGGCGAGCACAGTGTACCTCTGTGTACATATTGTGGAATAGCCTGAGAACAGCGTTATTAAGATCAACTAAATAACAAAATACTGTGGTTTGAGGGCTTCAGAGAATTCTGAGTGTTCTTGTTTAAGACTAATTTGAAAACCATCTCTTAGTCACATCTAAAGTCAATGTGATATATAGAAAACGGATATTTTCTCGTGTAGTTAACAAAAACAAATATTTACAATTTATTTATTTAATATAGGTATAATATATGTACATATATATATATATATATATATGTATAATTTGTGTATTGCAACCAAAGCCTGTCCAATCGTAAGAAATCGCATCGACTCGCGTTTTATGCAAAAAATGCTGACTTATTATTGAAAAGTCCTTCAAAAAAGTTCTTACTAAAAAAAAGTTGAAACTGCGCCCCAAGTAACTGTCTATTCAAAGGTTACTATTAGTTGGGTCAATGGTTTTAGGTGCCAAGAATAAATACGAAAGGATATAAATGCATATAGCGGAAAAACACAGGCGAAAATTGTAAACTTGGTATAGTTTCCGTTACCACGCATTTATTATTGCGTAGTGTACCATATGGCATCGGCGCGTTGCATGAGTCTCTCCCTATTATAGGACACAAGCATATCAGGCCGCGTCACTGTCGCAGAATAATAATAGGACAACGATGATTTTGGTGGATATATGAGGCTAACTAATACACACAGTCTAATATACTAGTCAGCTGGATTTTAGTTATACTTACCACACATAGGGTAATTAATATCTACATACGTATTCAGCCGACATGTAACATCATGTCTGTTCCGCATCTGAAAGTGAGAAAAGTCGAAAATTTTCACTAACTGTTAACAGGAAAATGCGTTTAGGAAATAAGGTCTGCGAAAGTAGACATATGGAAACCAGAGAAAATTAGGCTGCATAGTTGGCCGTCTACTGGCAAGTCGTCCTACAGGAACGGCTTGAAAAATTTACTTCTAGCAGGATGCTCTAAGCAGCCCTATTCAATACGCACTTGATTTCGAGGTCGACATGTAGGTTTGAGAAGGTCCTCCAGAGCGAGCATAGTTGTGGGAGTCCGATATCTTTCCTAGTCTATCCTGACCACGTTTCTATACGTTTCAGAGTCGGCAACTGTCGTATCAGCTTAATCGTGCATCAATTGTGTTACCGTCTAAGAAAAAGCTTTTCTTTAAAAACAGGCTACTCAAATCTCATGGATGATCCTAACAGTCTGATTGTAAATATGAAGTATCATTGAAAATCAACTGTTCGCGGTACGTGACCCTTGGTAGCAGCAATAGGTTCCTAGAAAACTGGAAAAAGAACGTCATTGCTTGAACGGTCTAGGCAAAGCCATATCCTTATTTACTCCCATATTCTACCCTTTAGCGCTATTCAATACGAATAATGTACTGTTCGAACTAAATAAAAAAAAACCCACTGTCCTTTGATATCTCGCGGCCCCATAATGCGGGTCTGCTTCTCATACAATACAATGAGAATAACCCTTTGAGGCTTTTAAACCTCAGCAAAAGGTCAGGCTTGCATATCTAAATGGAGTGATTTTCCCTTGAAAACTTTGAGCGTGTAGTTATTCACGGTTGCGTCACTTGGCCTTATTTTTCGAATCGTCAATGTCTTGTCTCGTTGCGATAATGTTCGTTCGAATGATTGCTAAGAATAGTTTACAATTGATACTAAGCTTACTAGATAAGTGGATTCACTTAACCGTAGTAGTATGACTGAGTCAGCCAACAGCTTAATATCTGGCTCAGATTGGCTTGTGTACATAAATCGGTATGGTGGATCTTTCTATATGGTAGCGAATATATCTATGTACGACCGCGTATAAAGATATATGAAAATGGTCGACTCATATCTATAACCGTGCCGAGTGGTCTGTACAATCAAATAAGAAAATATACTGCACTATCCGACCCAGAATCAATGTTGCCACAAGCCATTTATATCAGTCAGTGGATGGGTACTCCGAATACGAAATGTATTGTCGGCCGGAAAGGTAACTAGCGCCAAAGTGGGGTGCCTAACAAACAGATCAACTGAAACTAGTAACAAGATTATAGTTATGATTATTATTGGCAGCGTCATGACTGTGCCACTATTTTATTGCGAATTCAAATAACTGCGATCTATATAGGTGTAAGGTGTTGTAACGTTGATACAGAGCAGAAAGTAGAAAAACTATGGACACAAAGGTTTCTCATCAAATAATTCCAGGCCTAAGTACCTACTGTATCGAGGCACGTGTTGGAGTTCAACCTAAAGATAAATCATTATTTTGATTATCATTATACACTATAATTACATTGAAATATGGTTAAATATATGACAATATGATTTGTCTCTCTTGCTGCTCCCTGCTGTGCTTCCAACAATATTGTACCACTGAGAGCACTATTCTTTTCCACGCAACCAGAGCACTGCATTTACCTCACAACACAGGAGTCTATAATCTATTTACTGCTATATTGGCGATTTTTGTTAAAAATGACGAAAAAACCCTTTATTACGCAAACAGTTCTAAAAAGTGCGAAGCTGAGAGCGGCAGTGGGGTTGATTGAGGGTTCTTTCTTGTTATTTTTCTATCCTCTATTTCTTTTTTGTCGTCGCTTCTGCTGTTGCTGCTGAAACACATGCTCACTTCCTGCCTGTACTTTTTTGGCGATTGCGGAGCAGCCCGACTTATCCGAACGTAAGTGTAGGCTGGCTCATTTTCGTGGACGGAGCTGCCGTGGCCATTTGCCGGTCCCTAGTTCGGTCCTTCGATCCGTCGGCGGACCTCTTATCAGTAGATGCTGCTGCTCACTGCCCAGAATTGGATTCTGTTCGCACACAATTGAGAAGGGAAGATGGTTCTTCTACTCCCAGAAATGCTGCTGCGGGCATCGATGACGATCGGGTCGCCGCACCCCCTACTCGTCGTCGCCATACTCGGGAAGGCAGCAGCGGTAGCAGGAACCGAAGCAGCTTGCTGTCTGATCCGCCGGACTGCCAGAATGACTTTGCTCGTGCGACCAGACTCCGGTCCGTCGATCCACGACCTCGGAGAAGACGTGTGCGACGTTTTGCTGGGTATCGTACACGCAGCAGCGTGATCAGCTGTGCCATAGGAACACTGGTAAGACGAAATAGCGAAGCAGTTTGGCTAGCGAGCCGTTCAGCAAACACAGACAGGCGACGGAAGCCGTCGTAGCTGTCATCGCGTAGAAAAAGACCCTTACTCTCGGTTTAACCGAACCGGCTTCCTTGTTCTTCGTGCTGGTACGACGTGTACCGAGATACCTGATAGGCGCCTTGGCAAAATAGCCAATGCAGGAAGAATCGGTTTGAGAGAGGAGGACAGATCACCGAAGGTTCGTCGGGGCACGGCGAGTCTGGCCGGGGCAACCCAAGAGCACCCAATCGCAAGAGAGATTTTCGTCATCCTGATTGTGTGCGAGATTGGCTCCGCACCACCTACTTTACTATGCTGACTCTATCGGCGGTGACGAAAGCCTTATTTCATATCCCACACCATATTGGAGGTTTACATAAGCTTGAGTTCCTACTAAGGATATTCGCACTGGTCTGCTAGACGAGGGTGTCCGTGTCCGGTTTATTCACCCCTGTTCATTTCGGCTCGGTAGGACTACCTACTCGAGGCCTGTTGCCTTATGCTCTTGTTGCTCATCGAACAAGAACAGGGTGACCTTTCGGTGCTTGCTTGCGCTTCGACAGCCAACCGACATAGAAGTCGATAAAGTTTGTTCAACGAATCATACGAATATAGACATAAGAGGCGTCTCATTAAATATGGTTTACGTAGCCCGCAGACAGAAACGTATTTAGTTTAAAAAATAGATATGATTTTACCGAGTACCGTTTTCTGTAGAGATACATGCATAACGAAAGATACTGTTATAGACAACATTATACTGTGTCAGCCTCGAATCGTTGATTCGTACTTATATAAAAACCTTGCACTCTTTGGCGAAGCTACCATTGGCATATTATATGCCACTAAAAGAACACATGAAT
>NW_019214383.1:4256-15003 GCF_002532875.2 Varroa jacobsoni | reverse complement strand
ATATATATATATTTTTTTTTTTTTCATATACATGTATTGGCAACTACATGGATGTAGCACAGAAGCGATAGCCTTTTCTGTGTCCATTTACACAGCTGTCCGTTGAGACACATAAAGTTCCAGCGAAAAATAGCGTCACAAGTACAAGTAGGACAAGAAGCAGCGCTTTCTCCATATTGAACTCCTACATAAACACTCGTAGGTACGTTGGACCTAAACGTATGAGTCGAGGCCGAACTTGGTTCGAGGAACGCATAGTTTCGACGGGTTACAAAACAGTCAGCAATCAATCTCATTTATTAACTTAGCAAAAACAACAATCATGACAAATAAATGAGTCTATGCGCGACAGATCCTCGTCGGATTAAACTTCTTCCCGGTTCTATAAACAATACAGTAATAGCGCATCATGAACACGGACCGAAAAATCTCAAGGAAAGGTACATATGTTATCAAAGCATATTCTGCCTCATTTCAGGAAGCTTTATTATAATTAAAAGCGTTTTAAGTTAAGACGGTTTCAAGTATGGCTGTCGCGTTAACCGGCAATTTGTGGATCTTATTACGTCTCCGTAATAATGGTACCTGTAAGCCATTTAGACAGTAGAATCAGTCTCTAACTGAAAATTCAGGGCGTACCGATGACACATACCACGCATCATATGTGCTTTCAGAGATGTTACGAAATATAAACACAAGCTTTGTTGTGAATGAGAGTTATCCATTGGGCGAAATAATTAGACTTCTTTTCCCTGCTGCTGGAACGTCTTGGATGAAAATTGATGATACTCGTCGGGGGAGATTCAAAAACATCTTTCCTCTGTAGACCTTAGTTCATTTATATATTTTAGTCTCAAAGGACCGGTGTTAAATTCGTGTTGTACCTACATCATGTGCAGCTTCGCTTCCTATAGGTAACTCACTTCGGCATCTGGCTTCAAACGTTTGTACCTCAACATGACTCTCCATTTAGGTTAGACAGGAAACGAATTAATCCAGTTGACCTTCCTAGGATCTTCGGCGCTGAGATCAAAAGACATACTCTTCAGTTGAGAATGATACAAAAGTATTACAGAAAACCATTGATTTACCTCTAACTAATCAACAGGCAGCCCGAACGACCACCGAAAACAAATACAGGGACTCATCTAATATGGATAAACTCACCGGAAAGTTAACTGTTAGCCCGTACTATTAAATAAATACCGCTTGGTTTGAAAAGCGGTTCGTTCAGGAAAGCATCTGTTTCTGGAAAAGGCATATTTATATATATATTATATCGTATTTTAAGTTAATATTACGTCTTAATATATCATGTCGTTCATTACTGGCCGATGACATCCTGAACGCGTAGACCTTTTTAACCACGACAGAGAGAATACCAACAAACGAACTCTTGTTAGGACAATGCTACAAAACGTATCCTGGGCTACCATTCTGTAACCTATTAGTTGGCAGTAAGTACAGGAGAGAGCCATGTTTAACGTCAACCTGATTTTATTTTATATGTCCGTTGCTGAACCTATTAGTTCTGTTGACGTAGTCTTCAGTTTCACCTCGGCGTAATCTCCTTATATCAAAGCATGTAACACCCACACAAGCTGGGCGCGTGACTCTATATAGCAAATCTTTACAAAAATAACTATAATCTCTTAGTAAAATAGAGAATCAGATTACTTAGATAACCTAGGTACGCCCTTACTTTGGCATTTAATATCTGCACCTGCTATAGGCCACCAATCAATCCAAATAGAATAGGAAATTATCGATTCAAGCGAGAAAATTCCTTTTGCCAGACGATCTATTCTATTGAAACTATCCCATTAGGAAGATCCCCTCCTTTCCCGTAATCTAAATCGCGTTCAAGGTGATTATGTCCTGGCTCATTTCGCTAGGACAATTCATTCAATTTTTTATTAAGCTCAACAGAGAACGGTGACGGGCTTAGAAGTCTAGCAGCAAACGGAACAGGGGCACTAAGCGAAAAATGGCCAATGTAAGACAAATCGACTAAACTGAACATTATAATACGGTCCAGCTTGTTTCAGCGGTGACATGTGTTTGTCAAAGACAATTATATCATTTTCTTTGCCTTCAATAACGTTTGTAGCGATCGCGGATCATAATGAAACCTCGTATGACCCACATCAAGTTATGAACTACGCACTAGCAGATCCGCTAACGTCTTATATGGGATCGCTGTGCCGTCTAACGCATTTCCACCTGTCGGGCTCATCGCTTCCGCAGCTCACTTGTGGCAGATTTGTAAATTTTCAGCTCGACGAACGGCCAATAGGGGCAATAGCAGCGACGCCAGGGGTGACAGTGACGAAACGAAAGTGGTCTGCAGAGTCGCTAGCGACATCTTGGGGGGACAAATGTTTTGTGGACACACCATTGCCATTTCACGGTCAAGGGTGGTGCTAAAGGAAAGTGTTTCTAACATGTTTGCCTCAAATGATGATTTTGATGGTAGCAGAAACAACCGAAGGAATAGAAAAAAGAACTGACAAGCGTGATTGTTGATGACCAAGCCCCATGGCGCCAAAACGCCAGCGACCCTGACAACTTGAGAAGACCTAAAGATAATCAGCTAAAATAAAAATATTGATATCGACAACAATGTTGGACATGGGAGGAGTGCCGCAGCATTACTGGCAGTCGTAGCTCTGTAAACGTGTCTGAAACAGCTAACAGCCTAGTGAATTCATTTGGAATCAACATGATTTCTAACAAGAATTCGAGAAGACTGAAGATCTATAAAATTTGTAGGCCCATTTACTGCCTCGACTGAACTGCGTAACTACCGAGACCTGTGACTGGTGGATTATTCAAAATGTAGATGGCCACTTGTAAGCTGAAAACACTGAACAGTTGAATAAGAAGAAACTGAACTCTACGTTGATCTAGATATAGAGGCTGAAGGAAAAAGAATCAAGCGATTAGACGAACAAAATCAATGGAGCTATTAAATAAGAAATACTTTAAAGGGAAGTAAAGAAGAAAATGAAATGATGATTAGTTTAACAGCTTCTAGCCAAATAAGTAATCTTATACGTAAGTTGAATGATTACAGAACACCATGAGACAGGCTAGTAACTAACTATACTTCATTATATTCTGTAACGTTATAGATATCTAATGCTTAAGTTATAATTAAAATATAATTGCGGAATAACTTCTCATTATTCACAAAAGTCTGCATAATCTAAAGAGCGACGAGATATACTTGTCAGTATTAAAACCAGCTTAGAAAAAACTTATACTCAATTCTCTACGTCTTATCATTAACTGAATTTTTAAAAACCCACATTAAAATTTACGTCACGCTATTTGGATGCCTGTTCTGTCAAAAATTCGAGTCCAAGTAAAAACGTGGAAAGCGGTCCTGGATTACGGGGTTTTACTTGTAAATTGCTTACATGTTTGCCCAGAATCAGAAGAAGCAATCTCTGTGTTTTTTTTTTTTGTATTTGTATATTTGTAAAGCACCTAGTTAAGAATAAGGATTAACTGCTTATAATATAATTAAAATTTTGTTATTATATTGAAAAATATCCAACCTTCTGTAAAATGACCTACTAGAGAGTCAGGTGATGAAATTTAGCGATTGAAGAGACTGCTAATTCGACGACTTTCCTTATAATTATTCTATCATGGTATAAACGCATCGGCACAAATATAGACTAGTGAGTTGTATTCGGAACTTACTATCCGGTCAACCTGGGTATAAACCTGCGCCGAAAATCATTATTTTTCTAGAGGTAAATTGTTGAAAAATTCGACTGCTAAAACATGTATGATCTAGCTGGCCAATTAGTTGGTACATGACTCGGTCTACGTATCTCACTTGCGAGCGTACGCAGGCCTATGCTCTTGTATCATTGTCGGTTACTTCGCCCAGTCTGCCACCAGCAACAAGAAGCAGTAGATCGGCACCATTTTCTTTTTCAGGCAACATATGGAAACCACTCGGCTGTACAGTGTCGTTGAGAGGCCGACCAGCTAGTTTTTTCCGGGCTGTTTTCTACGAGAGCGCGAAATTCAAAACAAGCGACGTTGCTATAGCCACAACGCATCATTTTCTTCTGAGAGGTCCACTCTGCATAGATCGCTTAACCATGAACTTCCGACCTCTCTGCATCTTGCTTGCATGGTTTCCACCGCTATTTACACACCATACGATCATAGGCAAGCAGGCGTACCGACGTTCCTACAGACCCAGAGTTATGCTAAGTACCTATCCTCGGCGGAACTGGGCGAAGTGCTCACTGAACAACGTAGGTCTTACATAAGAGTTATCCTAGCGGCCCATAAAACCGCGCTATAACGTCGCTTCATGCACGACTTTATAAGCAGCTGTTGCGTCAAATTATAATTGTAACGTCACTCAGCAGCGCGTATAAGGTGACATGAAAGCGCTACTGAAATTACGGGCGATGATGAACGTTACATATCGTCGGTACGAATAAGTTAATGGTGTCTTGTATGACCCTTCGTAGGGCATTCAGTAGCTGATAGCAGATGACGGTGGCATTCTGAAAAAAAATTATCCACGATTTCCGCCACAGATGATAATAGAAACAGCATACAAAAGCGTCTTTGAGACTTTTGTTCAGGTTGATGTCCTGCGGTGGAATCCTGTTAGGAGGTCCAAACAGAAGAAGCCCTCCAGAGAGCACCGACGATGTGCCCGCAACGACGGCCGTTTCGATCGCTGCATAATGCGCTTCTAAGGGGAACAGCCGGCAAAAGAGGTTGCACAGACACCATGATTTGTAGTAGTGGCAGGCAGCAATGGCAGAACCCATGAAACCATGTTATTAGCATAAGTTTGAGAATGCTCGAGGCGACAGACAGATGGTAAGGGCATTTTTTCCGTTGTCGAACTTATGCTACATTTGGCTTTATTTAACCAACGGATGACGTTGTCGAGGGGCCTTTTGACGTTGGCCGTCAATCTCGCACGCTACACTTATGGCCCGTCTCAATCATTTAAAACCAAACTGAAAGCGCATATAAGATAAATAATTTAGTGCTTTCGCTGCATAGGAGGATATTTAAGGAGAAGGAGTTTTTTTTTTTCACCAACCGACAAATTTGGCGGAGAACTATACGTCAAAATGTTATTCTGTGATCAATTGCAGCTAGCTTATTACGCAAGCTATCATCATTGAAGCATTAGGCCTAACCGTTTTTGCTGGTTATTAACGCTAAGGTCTCCATACTTAGTAGTACTTATCCAACCGAAGAACGTTGCTAACAATGACTTCTGAAACTAGCATAGACCCCAGCGTATTGACTTCGATTTAATTTTTACTATGGTACATATTTAGTTGAAGTTTAGAATTATTTGACCTGTCATTAGATAAATCAGTACACAGCATTTTCATTTCGACCCACTGATAGGCTTTCGACCACTTATTTTATTTGAAAACTGAGCAAAATTCAACGGTAACGAGCGACATGGATGATCATGTTTGGTAAAGCCTCGGTCGCTGATCATTAAACGGTTTGCGCTTAAACTAAGAAACACCTGTTCGAACTAAATAGAAAATTTAAAAAAAAAAATGTTTTGTCGTAGACACGGAAAAAGCGGCAAAATATAATAGTATTACTTTTACTCATTATGACTAAGTTAACGATCGTCGACGAGGCATGCTATGTGCTATATGTGTGAATAATGTAAATGTGTACACGCAGACAGTTTCTGCTAGTCGGACCTGCTGCGCACTATCCGTCCGCTAAACATTGTGGGTAGCTATACAAAAGAGTCTAGCGGCAACGTCTTATAAATGACGAGCAGAAAAGCAAATATATCCGACACCGTGCGTTTCTATCTTGATTAGATCAGATGGCGATTGCTTGCGGACAATGTAAAGGTGCTGACAGCGGCCACTCGAACGGGGTCGTAAGGGAGCTGACGCTCCGGTACCCGCCGCGTTAAAAGTCAACGTATTTCTATCTGCATATATTGCCATTTCGACCTTGGCCCGATAAACGACAACGCCCCAGTCAGTAAGCACCAGCGACAGGAGCCGATCTGGAATTATCAGATTCACTCCCCGGGTTCTACTGTGGACCAATATTTCATTAATTCTCTTCGTTTCGGTGTCACTGCCGCGTTCGCGTATTAGCCCATCATCATTTTCACTACCGTGGCTGTCCTGGGGATCGCTCTGAACTCGATCGTTATCACGAAAAGCATCACAACGAGTAACCGAAACAAAAGGAAATGCTGACGCCTGAATAAATGGACAGTGATAGGAGCCAGGAGACAAAGAAGAAGAAACACGGCAAGATTCTAGATCTTAAGCGTGTGTGACCCTATGAAGTATTGTCAGAACTATTGTTTACCCAATTGAGTTAAGAAGACACAACTATTCAATGATTCACTTCGTTCGGCCTGTTCAACTAACGCTCCGCAGCAAAACGCTCGAAAGACACCTGCAGTGTATGGTATCATTAAAGAACAAGTCCAATGTAAAAGGGCCTTTCCCTATCAGCCATTATCAGTTACTCATGGGGATTAGGTGTGGATTGAGCGCGCTTGTAGGTTATCGCTTTAAATCTGCGCTCCGTTCATATTAGGAAGGTGACGTTCTCAAGTCGATCACCTCCATTATCGCTGAATCGCTATTTAAATTTGAGGTTGTATTGCACAGGTAAACATATCATAGGGTACAATCGCTTCCTAGAGCCAAGCACAATCTAGTTAGAACTGAAAAAGTCGTGCTTGTTACTTTGAAAGTGTTGTATTTTTCATTCTACTAGCGTGCTTTTAAAAGATCCTGTAACTAATATTAGTGTATGCTTTATATTGTGCATTCGGTCTAAGAAAGAGTTTCTCGGAGAACAAAGCACAGTTCCCATGTGACGACGTACTTAATGGACCTTGACAACGTCGGCTCCGGCCGAGCGCTGCTCGCAAGTTCGGCTAAGTTCGGCTTGTGAAATGATTACTTAAGCACAGCACTCTATAGCGTGTAACAAGCACACAAAATTGCTTATTGCGCTGCGTCGCCTCGAAGCGATTACAAAGCATTTGCTTATTTGTGACCTGTGCATTTTAGACGTGATTAAGTGGTCCGTCGTTTATTCCCCTGAATTTTGTACACGTCAACAAGCGAGTCCTTTCCTTTCGTCCTGGTGACGCTCATAGGCCATCTACAGCGATTCTGAACCCTATGCTACAGATGGATTAAAAAAACAGCTTCTCTATGCCTTCACAGCACATTCAAGTGAAGAATTAGTATCTGTCACGTCGTCAGAGAACTACCTACTTCATATGTGTCGGAAAAACCCCTCACCTTAACAAACTAAAAACCTTTGGCGTTATCTACTAGGATCTCGGTCATGTTATCCTATCCCGAGGAAGGGCAATTGCCGGGCGTTTTTAAGCGATTTTCCATGTTTGCCCGCGTCTGCCAACACCTGCATGATTCTAATCTGGAACTATCGGCTCAAAATGAACCCGTATTTGCTAATGTGGGTAGCTATTTCAACGTGTGTGTATTAAATAAAATAAATTCACTACTCACGTACAATAGCAAATGTGAAGCATCTTTTTCTGTTACAGCCGTAATTATAAATTAACAAGCGAACTCAAACTTGGCAAAAAACAAAGGCACGGACTGGAACACTTTTACAAATAAACAAGGTGGTTAGAATCGAAGATAGGCTGCAACCTGGTAATGCCGGGCGAGGTAACCCTGTACGTTCGTGTCCTTAGAGCGCCTAACGCTCATCAAAACGTATAAATATCAATTGGACTTAAATAAACTCGTAGATCGATAACATTTGATAGGACAACTCTTGGCGCATCACGCCTTCACAAGCCAATAATAAATGAGATTGCTGTCTCTCGTGAAATGGCAATAGACTTTGCTTTTCCCGATGTTTAGCACAAACAGATAGGAAAAAACTAGCAGAGCGGATTCTCGTACGTTCGCTCCGTCATTGCAGAGAAGGGACGAGGCAAACATAATATCTACGTGAGATCCAACGAGCGGATCTTTGCTGGCACAGTTGACGACCAAGCGGAAAGAAAAAACAGTGCCAGGAAAAACGTTTGCTGATGACAAATTTTTGCTCGATCCTCTAGTAGATTTGCACGTACGACCCGCGCGCACTCTACGAATTCACAATGTCGTAATCTATAACAGCGTACCAATTCCGGAATTCACTAGTCATCAGAGAGTGCAGTAGGCTTTGCGTCGAAAATTACACGACATTATTGAGTTCAGTAGTTGCCTCAACAGATGAACTGAAGTAGACACTAAACTGACCGCAGTGACTCTCTGACTTCAATGCTGCTTACATTGATTTGTCGCGACATTCAAATCTTCGTACGTTGTAATAACAATCGAAACGAAACAGCGTATTTATAACGTAAAGAAACGTAAAGAAGATTCGGGCCAGGCAAAACAACAATCATCAGCGCGACTGGGCCAAGTAGAGACTTTTTACGTTTAAAATAAATACGCACTCAGCGTAATTATGATACAGAGAAAGCTGCTCGTTTTAATATCAATGTATAACTAACGTATTATATTGACCAGTAGTTAAATTCTAAAACAACTTCCAAACTGGCGTTAACATCTATTTAATCAAATTAGCCCTCTACATTTAGGCTCTACTGTGAGATAGTGAATGGACGTATCTCGACAAGACAATGCCGAAAGTATTCGAAAACGATCTGTATCTAGGGGCGGCTTTCGCTTTTGACTGATTGTTACTATTTCGAATTTTTATAGTTTTTCCAACCAAATCCTAAGCCAGTCAAGTGACAAGATCGTAGAAGACCAAACGCTAGCGCGCAAGACTTCGGCTTTGCAAGTTCCTTCTGCACAGTATTGCGATGATTAACATCCTGTTGCGGGCTTGTGCCAGCTTCACTCTGGCCAGGCCGAAGAAAATGAACGGAGAGAGGAGCGCATGGTCGAATGGTCAAGACGACAACGTCGACATTTTATTCGCCCACGACTGATGACAACTTCCTGTTAGTGCCGATGTTGTCGTTGCTGAAGTTCAGCTCAGATAAGCACCCGGAAGCTTCCGCAGAATACCTTTACGTAGCATTGTTATCCACATACTCGTAACATTGCCCTGTACGGTCGCCACGTTACTGTGGCAGTCATCTGACTTTTTTGCCAGAAAAAAGGTCTCGATGTAAGCGACCTTACTTACACGTAGAACAATTGCCACCACTGCCATTTTGCGCTATTCACGTTAGCAGAAACTTGTTGTGACATCTAGATATCCAGCTTGCTTGCTAGCCAGATTCCGAGCTTCAGACCGCAAATTTAAAAGGCAGAAAACACACAGTTGGACATGTCTCTATTCCTCATTGCTGTTAATGGTAGGACTTCATGATGTCTAGTCGCTTGTAGTGTGCTAATTATTTGCTCTGTTACGTTTCACTCGGTTAGCCTATCAATCAGTGTAGGGTGCCTATTGAACACTGTAGCATGAATGGCAATTCATCGCAGTGCGGCATGTCTTGCCAAAGCAGGATGAACTTATATATTTTTTGTTCCTCCACATTGAAGGCTTTCGATCAGAACGGAGCTGGGGTTGGTCAGTGTGACCCCTGTTTAAGCTAGAGGCTTATAAACAATTAGATGACACATCGTAACAGGCCTTAATATATAGAGCACTGACTATGCGGCTTGTACAGCTCAGTAACACAGGAAACTTTACACTGAACTAGTTTCGCGTTTACATTGGAGTTTATAGGTTAAGTTGAGTCTAATCTATTTAATTTGACAAGTTATTTTTCAACTAGCTATTGACGGGTGCTAAGAATATGTACGGGATCACAGCGGAGCTATTTATCGCGGCTGTTTTTAGCAATGAAACGAACTTATACTGCATTATATATACGTAAACATTCTGTATTGCTATGGACATGCAGTAACGGTATATGTGTCAGCTAGAAGGAACCGAAAAAGGTGCAAAGCAACACCCTTTCTCTCTCTCTAGAAATATATATATCCCAAGAAGGAGCACCATCTTTATACATTAATAACAAAAATATATTTATAATTGTTGTAATGCATTCATGATATAATTTTTGACAAATACATCTACGTTTACGAAAATCGAAGAAATTAAACAGCCGGAATCAGAGACAGGCATAACGCGGACAGGGTAAAAAAGGCAAATTTGTAGGGAGATCTGCCTCTTTATATAGGAAAATAAATGTACAATTCTTGCTGCAGAAAAGGTTTCTTTAGGAAGATGTCAAACATAAGTGACTCTGCGAAGAGCGGCCGAACGGAAGAAGACAGAACGACACGTCTAAACAACACGCCAATTTTGTCGGCTAAAGCCTATCATTTCTCTTGCTTGGCACTGTAGCTTCTCGCCTAAAATAAATATTCTTTCGTTCGACAGACGTCTTGGCTACTCAACGTAGCGCTTGACTACTATATATTATTTTGGGATATATCGTTCTATCATCATCCTTATGAAGTTCCCATGAAGCAGAAAAGTATAGAAAACTCTTGCAGACGGGGAGTCTCCACCTGACATATAGTCGAGCGAGATAGCCTTCATTGTACGCTGCAGCCACTCTGTGGAAACTTCAAATGAATTAAATCTACATAAGTGGCAGACAGAGGGGCGTCAATGGGTTCTGCTGAAGCAGTTATCGGGGTCGTAAAAATGGGCTTCATGGCTGGTTTTTTCGTGAGATGTGTGTCGTTTGGAAGTGTGTCGTAGCGAGAGATTGAGAAGGTATCGC